>NW_026732091.1:392500-570000 GCF_028476545.2 Physella acuta
AGACACAACGTCATACATCATGTTTCTATCACATCTGATCTCTAGCCCGACATAGACGCTATAAAGTCACGCTCTGTTTAACACAGTACACCGTGCTACACAACAACTAGTGTCATCAGCCTAGTATATGATGACGTCATCAATTGTATAGCCACTCTACCTGGTGTGTTTGTTTTCTAACGTTATAAAATATTTTGAAATATTTCTAAGCAGAGAGAGCGAAGGTAGACATATTACATATCAAGATATAACAATTTTCTTGATGTGGTTATTTCATATTATTAACCTGTTTTCACGGTGACAAATGATCGCAGACAAAGTATCTCACTATGATGACTATAGTTGATCTGAATATTTTTTATTGACTGTCATGCGCTTGCGTTTACTATGTTAAATATTGTTTACGAGCCGGCCCGCGGCATAACATACGCCGCTATTTAGTTGTTGTTTTTTCTACTTTTCAGTAATTCAAATATTGTGAATTCGACAGTACCAACGCTGCCACTGAAAATATTTCTTTAAAACACTATAAGTAGATCGTTAAGGACCATAACCCCCCCCCCCCCTCTTCCTCCTCCCCCCCCCCCACGTTTAAAATCGTTGGCTCTGCTTGTAAACATTTAGAGTGAACACAGCTCACTAAAACCATGTAGGGGTGGGGAGGTAGGGAGCGCGTTTACAGCTTGTTTTCTAGGCGCGTTTGCAGCTTGTTTTCTAGCGGCTCCCAGAAGAGAATTATATATATAGATAGGCCTATATAACAATTGTGAGAAATGCTTACCGTTTAAAAATTGTCATATTGCTCAAAAGATTTTAAAATTGAGATTACTAATATAGTATGTGAAGATTAAAGACATTTTTCAATAGACAGCGTAGGTGAGTTTGCCAAACATGAGACAATCCTACCATGTCAGGTGGACGAACAAGATAAAAGGGAATGAAATAACAATAAAAACACTCATTCGTATCAAGGTGGCCGCCCGCGTTGCGAAAGACATCCACCCTCCATGGACAATACAACTCTCATCTAAAGTCAATAGTTACGAGGCGGTCACACCTGATTGACCAGGTGACAAATGCTTAGTTAAATGACAGCCGTCATAGCGGAGCTAAGTATGTGTAGTGTGCATGCAAACAATGCAGTATTAGTGGTGATTTCCCAGCTATGGCCTCTTTCGTTACCTCGCAGAAAGGGCCTAGGACATTAGTTTCTGGTGAATTTTTGTTTATAAAAGCCATAAGTGGAGCAGCAGGCAAACAAAAAATATAGATTATAATAATAAATCGTAATCCTGTTAGCCCCTGGGGAGCAAAGGCTATAGCCCCACCACTCCACCTAACTCAGTTTTAAGCAACTCTTTTTATATGCACCATAAAACCCGGCACCCCTTGCCTCTTTTAAGGGGACAAGATACCCATGTTTTCGATAAAATATTAATTTTGCTCCCCAAAATTTTTATTTCTTAATTCGATACTAATACCTTTAAACTATCTAACCCTAATATTTCGGACTTCTACAGCTTACGGTTATCCGTTTATTGCGATGTGAAACATGGCAACCCCCGGCAAGTTATCACACTACTACGCGGACAGCGGCTATCTTCGAGCGGGTATTACATTTAATAATTGAATGTTTGCCGAGAAATGTACTGTTGATTATCACTGGAACACTATTAAACACTTTTTCGTACGCTTTATACTAAGCTGAAACAATGCGTCATGGACATGTCTATCAGTTTGAAGAATGTACTGTCCATCCCATTTACCCCCCTCATCCCCTTCTCGCCATTCAACCAATGTCCGGTTTATTATCTTGTTACAGCATGCCGTGATATGCTTGAACGCGTTCATCAGGCTTTACACCGGACTGTATACGACACATGTGTTAATGTGTATGCCAATCTCTCCGTATAGAGTGTGCTAGCAACGAAAGTAAATACAAGATGGGATAGCTGATAAGCATTCACTTGGGCCCTATACTATACCCTATCTACACAGATGTGTTATTCGCGGTTGAATGAATATTGGTAATCTATGGCTCATCGGCTCTGCGCGCACTATCCAGCGGTGGGGAGGTGTGGGATGAGGGGCGTGTCTAGCCTCAAGCTTTGTACTCAGTGTTGTGTAGTAGGCTATTATCATGAGGCAATAAACTTGTGTAAGCTACAATTAAAGTAAGGAAAAACATTGTATTGAAGTGAGAAGACCCGCTAACAAACAAAACTAGATCTGGTTTGATGATAGCTGTTCAGAGAATACCGCTCGATTGATAGGATGTGTAATACTTAATAGTCATAAATTCATTACCTGTTGTATACATATTGTCTGCTTACATGGAAAAATCCGTCTCAAACTTACAACATAACTCAAAGCGTAGTTTATTATTCAAATCGTTCTTCCACATATAACAAGACATTTTTTCTGTTTTCTATAAACGAAAACGCACAGTGTCTTTTTCCGCCTTTCTTTTTACGTTTTCTCAACTTTGCATTTTTACTCAAAATTCAACATTCAAATCGATAAGGCTTTAGAACCCTTTGTCATACAAGATTAAAACATTTCAGGTGCATTTAGCATTATACCATCTACAAAACTACGTGTGTACATTAAATTTACTGTAACAGTTTAGGAAATATTAATATTTATGTAGCACCACCCCCTAATTTTTGCACAGAAATTTACGTAAAAAAATTGTATTAAAAATTTAGTACGAGCTATCGCAATGAGTAAACATAGAAACGTATAGTTTGGTTTGAGAAATCTAAATCTTTCATCCGCTATTAAAAATCTCTTATGGGAACAAAGTTATAGCGCTTTGAAAAAGGTGTTAGTTTTCACACTTTTTCGCGGTTTCCATGACAAACAATACTGCTATTGACGGCTATATATTATTTTTGTGTATAGTTTAAAAACAATAAACATATGAACTTATTAAAAAATGTGTTAAATAAAAAAAAAATAATTCTATCCGTTGTGCCTATCCTAAATTTTCTTCTCATGGATCCAGATTTTCGTCTGCCTACTTTTCTCTTCCTTGGAGTATATATATTTTTTTTAAAATATTGAATGACATTTAGTAAAATCTAGTAAATTTAGTAAATGATCTAGTGCTCTAAAACACACGTTGATCATCTATCTATCTATATATAAAAAGCAAAGTGCTCGGGTGCTCGATCGGGCACTTTCAGGCGCCGCAGGTACTTCAAATTTGGAGCGATGCTGCCTTGGGTAGACAGAACACGAGGGGCCGGTGCCGGTTGGCCGAAAAGTCCACGATGAGGGTGTCAAAACTGACCTAGACTGACCGGCGCCTTATATGAGCTATATATCGAAAAACATTTCTCACGTAGGAACCTTTTCATAACTCCTGAGGTCGTAGACCCCCGGGTGTGGCAAGAAAACTATATGTTCCAGAAAATCCCGGAAGGCTTGTAGAACTGATCGGTCCGAATTTTCCTATATAAAGATTGTTAATCTTCTGAAAAACGATGTCTCTTTCAAAACTGTGGTTTGGAACTTTGGCTCTGTACATCTCGCTCATTTTTTCTACAAACCTTTGTAAATTAATTGGCCTTATGAATAAACAATCAGTCAGCCTTTGCTTGCGCGGCGAGGGCTAAAAAGTGACCGCGAGTGAAATTCTCCTTATACGAGCTTTATATTGAAAACATTTTCCAAAGTAGGAACCCTTTGAAAACTCTTGGGATTTTACATATACCCCTGGAGGTCAGCAAAAAAATATTGCTACTCTCGGGAAAACCCCGAAACAATGTTTTGACTGACCAAAGTCATATTTCCTTATATAAACATAGTACCGTTTTTGTAAAAAAAAAAATACAAAAATCTGGACGTACAAACCAATTCATGACTCATTAGGTCGTAAAAATACCCGCGTTGGTCACTGTAAGATAGGCGTTATCTTCGGGAAAAATTCGGAAAGCCTTTAGAACTGACCAGTCCGCATTCCATATATAAACATTGTTAATCTGGGGGAAAATGATGACTATTTTCAAGACAGTGTTTTGGAAATTTGATTCTCTACATCTGGCTCATTTTTTCCGTAAACCTGGGTAAATAAATCGGCCTTATGGATAAACTATCGGTCATCCTCTGCTCGCACGGCGAGGGCTAAAAAGTGACCACGAGTGAAATTCTCCTGATATTTTAAAAGTCAATGTAATATAAATTTTGAGTTTATATATTCAGGGAATCTCTGTAGTTCTTATTACCTTCCGATTAATAGATTGTAAATGTTCCAATCATGATTCTAAAATTAGCATTACTGTTAAATAAACATAAGCACTCCACAAATCAGCCAATCTCTAATTAATTAAGCATTCAAATTATCATATGTCTTATGAAAACCTAAGCGAATCTAGACAGTATGCCTAGTATATCTATGCAAAACACAAATTCATGGTTGTGTTTTTATTCTTTTGTTTATTTTTGGTTTTAGTTTTTCTTATATACGAGCATATACACTATGTGTATATATGCTTGACTTGTAGAAACACACCTTAATTATAGAAGTTCAGAACACAAAATTTATTTTCACCAATAATTACAATTATTACACAGGACGTTTCAGAAAAATACAGGGACTTATAGTTACGTTGTTTGGAAATTGCAGGAATGTATCAAAATATACCTAAAAACAATATCTTAAGCCCAATCCAAAAATAATTAATTAAAATGAAAAACAAACAAAAACATTAAATTATACACAATGAAAACACAATAAATAATTAAGTTTCTTCAATAGATATTTTAGTCCTTAAATACTTTATGTAAATAATTGTTTTTAACTTCAAAGATTATCTGATTCGAGATTACTAGGAATTTTTCTAGAACTACCTACACCTTTGACTTAAGCCAATTTTTGTTGTTGAAAAATTTCAAGTAATTCATGAGTAACATCGCTTTTATGACAGAAAGTTAATTAGTTTCATTTTCTTTTTTTTTTCAGCGCATTTTAAAGCTTGATATTAGAAAGGCTTTTTTTTTATATTTCTATTTGATAAATGCATATACTTCTAATATTAGACAAATAAATTAGAGGTTTAAATTTATGTTTCTGTAATTAAAGACCTCATCATTATTGTGTCTCCTATTTATCAAGTTCTTAAAGACTATTTTTTTAAAATCAATAATTAATTATATTTAGTTATTTCGTATCATGAGACATTATTCATTTTGCCCAAAAAAAGTTTTATTTTCCTTATTTCTTTCTACTATTGAGGGTATTTAAAGAAAAATATGTATTCATCAGGGACAATTCTTAAAGTTTGGTTCTCATGGAAATTTTAACTTAATTTTTAAAAAAAAACAACGTTTTTGGATGTTTCAAGTTTTAAAAAATGTATCGTATATATTGATCATAAAAACATTTGTTATTCCTCTACCAATACTAATAAAGTCAGCTGGCTAGTTTTTGTAACTAAAAACACTGTATATATTGTAGTTCATATTTTTAAAAATTTCGAATGGTGAAACTTTATTCGAATTATTGCAACATTTATTGAAATTTTACCATGCTAATTTTCCTTTTTTTTTCCAAAGCCTACACACTTAGAATATGTTTTTTTCTTATACAAATTGTACTTTTTTAGTTGAACAGAAACACATCTAAATATAATCGTGTGGCTCACAAACTTTTGCCTACGTACAAGAGATGTGATTTCATCGATATCTACTGCTAATCGGCGGATGTCTTTGTCTTAATTGGAACTGAAGCAGCAACAGTAGTCTTTATCCAGGCTTGAAGATGATGTCAGGTAATTTTCTAGGACTGAGGAAATTGATGAATTGATTCACGTGCACTACAAACTCATGTAGATAGAAAAATTCATCTCAAAGAAAGATTTAAGGAAGAAATTGGGAAAAGATAATTAAGTTTATTCGTGCTCATGAAGGTAAAATTAAAATAATAAATTTATCAAAGGATTTATCTACCGCGGTTTTTTTTGGGTCTAAGATACAGAAACAGATTCAGATTGGAAACAAAAAGTACAACTTGCCTAAGGAAACATCACTTATCTAAAACGGCTTGCGTGAGTTTGTCGAAACTCGCTTTCCTTGTTAATTAGATGTAAAATATCAAATTGTGTAATTTGTCTTTTTACTTTGGATTTTGTTATTCTCCGGGCTTTAAAGAAAGAAATAAGTTCTAAATTTGAAATCAATAACACATTAAACCGGGCTGTTTTAGCTGGCAAAAATTGTTAGTATAATTTTTTGACTACACGATTAATAGAATGTTTAAATCTATTTCCATTATTGTGAACTTCAGACATTGATTTTAAATCAAGAAGGAGATGTTGACCAGAGCAAAAAATAACTCAATAAATAGCTGGCTTAAATTGTTAGTTTCGCTGGTTCAGAAGACCTTACAGGTAATTTTGTACCTTATATACATATATATATATATATATATATATATATATATATATATATATATATATATATATATATATATATATATATATATATATATATATATATGGAGAGTTGAGTGACAAGTGAAGTGGAGAGTTGAGTGGCTAGTTAAGAATTGAGGGTTGAGTGGCTAGTGAAGAAGTGAGGGTTGAGTGGCTAGTGAAGAATTGAGGTTTGAGTGGCTAGTAAAGTAGAGGGTTGAGTGGCTAGTGAAATAGAGGGTTGAGTGGCTAGTGTAGAGTGGAGAGTAAAATAACTAGTGAAGTAGAGAGTTGAGTGGCTAGTGAACAATTCGTATGTGCTCGCCTCTCACTATTTGACAGAGTCAGAATTTTTTTCATAAACATTATTTTAAAATATGATTTATTTTTATTCATTTGTTACATTTTTAATATTTTTTTTTAACTGCCTAGGTTTATTAAATATGTTCGATACTTGTCCCAACTTGTCTAGTGGCGAGCCAGACTGCACTATTTACGTTTTGTAAATATATTTCTCTGTGTGTATCCAATTTGAAAAAAAATGCCAAATAATTTTATTATTTTGAAACATTTTTGTTTATTATTTATTTGTACATTATGACTACAAGAGAATAAGAAAATAAATTATGGGAAAATAACAAGTTATGGAAGGAGTTTGTCGATTTAAAATAGGTGGTGCCCGCCACCCTACCGATATTTTAGAATGTGCTCTAGAGTAAAAAAATGTTGGGTACCCCTGAAGTAGAGGGTTGAGTGGCTAGAGTTGAGTAGAGGGTTGTGTGGCTAGTGAAGTAGAGGGTTGAGTGGCTAGTGAAGTAGAGGGTTGAGTGGCTAGTGTACAGTGGAGTGTTGAGTGGCTAGTGAAATAGAGGGTTGAGTGGCTAGTGAAGTAGAGGGTTGAGTGGCTAGTAGAGAATTGATGGTTGAGTGGCTAGTGAAGTAGAGGGTTGAGTGGCTAGTGTATAGTTGAGTTTTGAGTGGCTATTGAAGTAGAAGTTTGAGTGGCTAGTAAAGTAGAATGTTGAGTGGCTATTGTAGATTGGAGTGTTAAGTGGCTGGCGAAGTCGAGGGTTGATTGGCCAGTGAAGAGTAGAGGGTTGAGTGGCTGGTAAAGAGTAGAGGGTTGAGTGGCTGGTGAAGTAGAGGGTTGAGTAGCGAGTGAAGTAGAATGTTGAGTGGCCAGTGCAGAGTAGAAGGATTAGTGGCTAGTGTAGTAGAGAGTGGCCAGTAAAGTAGAGTTTTGAGTGGCTAGTGTAGAGTGGATTGTTAAGTAGGTAGTGAAGTAGAGAGTTAAGCGGCTGGTGATGTGGGGGGGTTGAGTGGCTGGTGAAGTAGAGTGTTGAATGGCTAATGAAGTTGATGTTTCGATGGCTAGTGAAGTAGAGTTCCTAGTGTAGAGTAACGGGTTGAGTGGCAGTGCAGAGTAGAAGGATGAGTGGCTAGTGTAGTAGAGAGTGGCCAGTAAAGTAGAGTTTTGAGTGGCTAGTGTAGAGTGGATTGTTACGTAGGTAGTGAAGTAGAGAGTTAAGCGGCTGGTGATGTGGGGGGGTTGAGTGGCTGGTGAAGTAGAGTGTTGAATGGCTAATGAAGTTGATGTTTCGATGGCTAGTGAAGTAGAGTTCCTAGTGTCGAGTAACGGGTTGAGTGGCTAGTGAAGTGGCGGTTTGACTGGCTGGTGTAGTGGGGGGTTGAGTAGCTGGTGAAATAGAGGGTTGAACGGCTAGTGTAAAGTTGAAGGTTGAGTGGCTAGTGTAGAGTGTCGGGTGAAGTGGCTAGTGAAGGAGTGGCTAGTGAAGTAGATGGTTGAGTGGCTAATGTAGAGTGAAAGTTTGAGTCGCTGGTGAAGTGGAGGGGTAAGGGGCTGCTGATTGTATGGTTGAGTGGCTAGTATATGGTGGAGGGTTGAGTGGCTAGTGTAGAGTTGAGGGTTGAATGGCTAGTAAAGTAGAAGGTTGAGTGTCTAGTGAAGAACAATGTTGAGTAGCTAGTGTAGAGTAAAGAATTGAGTGGCTAGTGTAGAGTGGTGAAGGGTTGAGTGGCTAGTGTAGAGTGAAGGGTTAAGTGTCTAGTGAAATAGAGGTTTGAGTGGGTTGTGAATTAAAGGGTTTAGTGTTTAGTATGGTGTTGAGGTTTGAGTGTCTAGTGTAGTGGAGGGTTGAGTGGCTTGTGAACAATTGAAATGGGGTGGCTAGTGAAGAATTGCAGGATTGAAAAGTTGTGTGTTTGGAGTTGACTATTGAAATTTCATATTTTAAAAATCTAAATCAGTTATTATCTAGCACGAATATTACTTCAGATGTTTTGTTTATTAAGTAGTTCAACACACGTAAGTAAAAGGTTCCTATTTGTTTATGTTTTTATTGTGTTTGTGTTAGCTGGGCTACAAACCATAAATTATTTTGTTGTTAAACGAATATACGTATTTTTTTTATTCAAACAAATGGGACTTTTCATTTGTATTAAAATGCCTTTAATCCACGAGAAACACGTTATTAAAAAATTACATTTACATGAATAATCTAAAACATGTTTAATATTTTCTAAAGTTCTAGTAGAGAACACAACGTTTATTTTTTTATAATGTATATACACATTTCTGTATAGGTAATTGTATGTTGAAGACTTCTTAATGAACAGCTGCATCACATAAAAATATAAAGACGCCATTTCGAAAAAAAAAAACGAATTTGAACATTGTAAACGTGAATATTGTCATAAACAATGGATAGTTGGATACTAAACGTAACGCAACCATCGGATAATACAACATCTGGCTCGTCTTATTCGGAACAAATCGACGCTACAATAAAGCTGATGAAGCAGATCTACGTCGCTCTGTTTTTTATTGTAAACCCCACAATAGGTGTCGTAGGTCTGATATCCAACACATTGGGGTTGGTTGTCTTAGTAAAGGACGGCCTCCATAAATCATCGGCAATTTTCATGATGTCTTTAACGATAGCGGACTCCATGTGTCTCTTGGGTGCGGTTCAACCAGCCAACTTACTCGAATATAGCATAGCAAATGATTTCACGTCCGCTTTTGTCGGTTGGGCCTATCCCTTTGATATAGCTTTTTTCTTCTTTATTCTATGGCAAACAATGACTTTTTGTGCACATCTCGGGATGTCAATTTCATTAACACTACCGCCTGTGATATCTATTGAGCGATTTGTTGCAGTGTACTTTCCTCTCAAATTTAAACAAATGATGACAAAGAAAACAGCTAAAGTAGTTGTCCTCACCGTATACGTCATTTGGCTGCCCTGGGTAGTTTTCTACAGCACATGCGTCACTTTTGACTACACCCAATACACACAATCTGACATGGGAACAGAAATACGTACATCATATTGTCGTGTTCATTGGGAAGAAATTTCGATTTTTAATTATTACATTTTCAATTATCTGACCAGTGTTTGCCCGTTGATTATCGTCGTGACTGCAGCTGTATTGATTACCGTTAAAATACAACTGACTGCGCGTAGCAGGAAGAAAATTTCAACCAATCAGAATTTAAGTATCCAACGTACAACTAGGACGCTGGTCATCGTCTCTCTAATCAACACACTGGTCAACTTCGTCTACTTTTTGGTAGCGACTCTGCTTGCTGACCAGATGGTTACAAATCTAAACCTGGAGGCTCTTGTTCTGCAAGTTTTATCCGCCTTGCTCTATATCGGCAACGCCAGCAATATTTATGTTTGCATATTTTTAAACAAAAAGTATATGTCAATACTGTTTGAGTTGCTTGGTCTAAAAAAAAGGGAGTGTAGCTGTATTACACTTCAGTGGTGTTATTAGCAATTGCACCTTATAATGTCTTGGCTAGATTACAAGAAAAGTTTTAAATCTTAGTTTGGTTAACCATCTAAATATGGATAACCGTTTTCATTTACTGTTTATTATAATATTGTATTTTACTATCTGTTTGAATGTTTACTTTATTTTACCATTTCGAAGAAAAGTTTTACTTTACTTTACTGTTTGTTTGCTATGTTTAATTGAATGTTTGATAGAAAATGTTTACTTTACTTCAGTAAATGTGTTAAAATACTTAATTAGTTAAAGGTACACATTTTTAAACCATGCATTATTAGAATAGCATGTTAATTATACAAACAAAACAAACACACATACATATACACAGACACAGACAAACATACGAACACAGTTCCAAAAGTATGTTTTTTTCCGGTTAAGGGAGGTGTAAAACTTAGATTTTTTTAACGATTATAGTACTTTCTCTATACTTTGTACATGCGGGAGTAAAAAGTAAAGTTAAGAAGATGAAAGAAAATATTAGCGATCGCTTGACCAGAGGTCATTCAAGGGTGAGCCTTTCTCCTCTTGGATGATTTCATTAGGTATTGTAGACCACGAACTAAGAAGATGCGGATATCTTGAAAATTTAGAGATCATCAGATTTTGCTCGAATGTTAATGCATAGATTTTAGCAGTAGCCTACGTTTTTTTAACTTAATTATGAACGAATGACTAAAAATTGGAAAGTAATTTTCATATGAAAAAATTAATTTAAAAAGGGTATTATCTATTAAAACATTTTTAAAAAGGCTCTAAAAAGTGAAAAAAAAATAATAATTTGGTTTAACCTCGCTAAATATTTTCCTGATACTGGTATGACTAGAAATACAAGGCTGGTAGCTCACTCATGGAGAATATATTCCCTTTCATAAGGAGTGCTTTGGGGGTAAAATATTGTTGTGGTGTAGCTATTAAATAATGGAAATGGGGCGGCTGGAAAACGATTGTTACGGGAAGGTTATTGAACTATTGGTGTGATCGGATAGTAAACATTTGATATGAGGTAGCTGGTAAAGAATCGATGTGTTGCGGTTGCAACAAAATTTGGGTGTGATAGCTAAATAGATATTACGGTAACTATTCTAGAAATGATTTATGACGACGTATTCAATAAAGAGTAAGGTTAGCTAGTGATTTATAAGAGTGTAAAGGTGAACAGGTTAATGAAGTATTAGTGTGTGTGGAGAGTCGATTGGGTTGGATAGTGTAGAGTTAAAATGTTGATATTTGATAAATAAAAAAATCTAAATCAGTTAATATCTAGCGCGACAATTAGTTAACACGTTTGGTTATTTAGTTGTTCAGTAAAGGAAAGTAAAAGGTTCCTATGTGTCGTATGTTTTTTTATTGCTTATGTGTTACCTGGATTGCAAATCATGTATTCTTTGTTTTTGAACTTATCTATCTATTTTTTCTTCGTTCAAACAAAATTGACTTAGAGTGTGTTATAAAAATGCCTTTAATCCACGAGAAATTAACACTTTATTGAAACATTACATTTAAATGAATGATCTGAAACATGCATATATATGGTACCATTAATTTATGATCTAATATATGAAGCTCAAATGAATACTACGGCTCTTTTTTGTATGTATGCTACAGCGGACAAAGGACAGACCGTGGGCAAAAGAGGCATATAATAAAAAAATTCGACTTCATCGCCATAGACTTGATACACCTAAAGTTTTTTTTAGGCAAATTAATAATTTAAACACTTATTACATAATTTTTTATAAAACAAACTTTATTTCCCAAAACGTTTTATTTTAATTAACGTTATGTAAAATAGTCCCAAGTCAAAGAAAAAATGGTAATCCCTTAGTTTAGCGTCGGTTATTATTCCGGAATCGTATAGCAGTAAAAAACAGTAAAACAATGCCAAAGTCTGTCACACACTTCCGGAATTCACCGGAAGTACCGTAAACCATACTTTATTTGGCGTCTTCTTTTATTTTTATACAGAATGTTTAAAATTTAGATAGATTTATTTTTGTAATCATTTTTACATTTTGTAATCATTTTTACTATTTTCGTAATCTAGATTTTTACTTGGCCTAGCAGCTAGATATCTAGCTAGATCTAGATCTAATTAATTAATGGTCGCAAATCCGCTGCAAGCCAAAAACATTAAATTATTACATTTGATACATTATTTAATATTTATATTTATATTAATATATGTTTTTATTTTTAGATCTACTAATTTAAATCTACTATTATATTTATTCTTGTTTCCTTTTGTCGATTAAACTTAAAAAAATAAAACATTAATTTACTACAATCGACTTTCAATTTATTATTATTTCAATGGTCAAATAAACCATGGTTTACCGTAACTCTAATTACCGAAACTCAACAAACATTACCCGATAATTTCCGACGCTAAACTAAGGGATTACCGAAAAAATATCCCTTCACAAAAATTTAAAAATTGTACAAATTACTTCACTTTGTTCCTTTATTGTCAATTACTTCCCTTAATAGATCATATTTTTTTACTTCCCTTAAAAAAACAATACATTGGAAAAAATAATACTTTTTCTTAGTTTGTTTGGGTGTTCGAAAAAAACATAATTAGCATGGATTTATAATGTGCAATATGGTAGGTTAATATTTGAAGTGCTTTTCTTTAATTTATTTTTATACACTGAATGTACTGTTTACTAAATATTATTTTCTATTCATTAACAGTTTAGAAGCCGCTCCTAAGTGTCGTATATGTTTACTTCTATCTTTCGGTTTGCGGACAAGCTTGGGTTGTTATAGTCGTTCACTAAATAGAATCAGGCACGTCCGCCGGCGCCCCGGTAGGGTTCTATTTGGCGACCTAGGTTATAATGTGAGCGTATGGTGCATACATTTTTTAATTAGTGCGATAGATCAAGGATTTAGAAAGGTTACTATAGTCCTTAACTATACTGAATCCGGGCATCCTCCGGCGCCCCGACAGGGTGCTATTCGGCGCACCGAGTCATTCCGTGAGCGCTATGGCGCCTACGTTCAGTTTAATGAGTTAAATAGACTATGATGGGGTATTATAGTCATTAATAAATTAAATCAGGCAGTTCCGCCGGCGTCTCGGAAGGGTGCGATTTAGTGCCCTGTGCAATTATGTGAGTACTATGCGTTTATATCTGCAATTATATTTGTGTTTATGTTCGACAATTTAGTTTGCAAATAGGTTTGCGTTTGCGGTTTTTTTCGTATGTATTTGTGCTATAATTTTGGTTGTGTTTATGTTTATGTTTGCGTTTTTGTTTTCTTTTGTGTTTGTGTTTGAGTTGGCTTTGTAATTTCGTTCCCGTTTTCGTTTTTGTTTGCTTTTGTGTTTGTGTTTGCGTTATGATTGCTTTTACTATTGTGTTTGTGTTGTTTTTTTTGTTGGTTGTGGTTAGTGTTAGGTTTAAAGTTAGGGTTAGGGTTATGTGTCAATGTGTCAAACTTTCATGCCGGGTACTTGCTGCTTAATAAACTCACAAGTTATGGTCCTTTATATATAGGTTTTTTTCAAACGGCCAGTGCAATGCCTGGCCGTGACGGCTAGTATTTACGAAAGTTCAAGTAGAGAATACATCGTTTGAAATTATTAATACATATCTTGTTTTTTTTAAATATATAAACACAATTTTGCACAGGTAAACAATGAGAATCAATAATGGTTAAAGACTTCTTAAAGAAAAGCTGCATCACATAAAAAAACAACTAAGACGCCACCTGGATGAAATCAAAGTCATTTTTAACATTTTAAACGTGAAATTTGTCGTCAATAATGGATAGCTGGATACTAAACGTAACGCAATCATCGGATGATACCACATCTGACTTGTCATCATCGGAACAAATCGACGCTACAATAAATCTGATGAAGCAGATCTATGTCGCTCTGTTTTTTATTGTAAACCCCACAATAGGTATCGTAGGTCTGATATCCAACACATTGGGGTTGGTTGTCTTAGTTAAGGACGGCCTCCATAAACCATCGGCAATTTTCATGTTGTCTTTAACGGTAGCGGACTCCATGTGTCTCTTGGGTGCGGTTCAACCAGCCAACTTACTCGAATATACCATAGCAAATGATTTTACATCCGCTTTTGTCGGTTGGGCCTATCCCTTTGATATAGCTTTTTTCTTCTTTATTCTATGGCAAACAATGACTTTTTGTGCACATCTCGGGATGTCAATTTCATTAACACTACCGCCTGTGATATCTATTGAGCGATTTGTTGCAGTGTACTTTCCTCTCAAATTTAAACAGATTATGACAAAGAAAAAAGCTAAAGTGGTTGTCCTCACAGTATACGTAATTTGGTTGCCATGGTTAGTTTTCTACAGCACATGCGTCACTTTTGAATACACACAACCTGGCATGGGGACAGAAACACTTATGTCATATTGTCGTAACCATTGGGAAGAAATTAATATTTTAAATTACTACATTTACAATTATCTGACCAGCGTTTGCCCGTTGATTATCGTCGTGACTGCAGCTGTATTGATTACCGTTAAAATACAACTGACTGCGCGTAACAGGAAGAAGATTTCAACCAATCAGAATTTAAGTGTCCAACGGACAACCAGGACTCTGGTCATTGTCTCTCTAATCAACACACTGGTCAACTTCGTCTACTTTTTGGTCGTGACTCTGCTTGCTGACCAGATGGTTACAAATCTAAATCTGAGGGTTCTTGTAACGCAAGGTTTAGCCGCCTTGCTCTATATTGGCAACGCCAGCAATATTTATGTTTGCATATTTTTAAACAAAAAGTATACTTCAATACTGTTTGAGATGCTGGGTCTAAGAAAGAAACATGAGTGATACAATAACATTCAATGGCTGTCACCATTGCTGCCGTGTGATGAGTGTTTGCATCAAAATATATACCAATCACACAAATGGGGTGCAGCGGGTAGAGTCTCTAAGATTTTATAATATATGTTTAAATATTGTGTTTTTGTGTTGTTCAAATAAACTGTGTTCTAAAAATTATGTATTATTTGTAAAATTTTACTAAATATTCAATGTATCTGAAAGTTAAATATAAGCAGTGTAATTTTGACTGATATAAGTACATTAACAAAAACGCTAACGCAGTGTATGGTGGGTGTTTCTCGCTTTATTTTGTTAAGAGCCGCTTATTAAATGTGATCAGTTTTTAGTTTATGTGAAGGACATGGTGCTAACCAGCTGCAGCATTGATAGATTTATTAACGTATGTGAAAGTTAAATATTGTCGTAATATTTCCTCTTCTACCTGTAAACGAAACCAATTATGTGAAAAAATAATCTATTACTTGCATTGCGGCATACATACTTGTATCATCATTATAGAAATTGTACAACTTAGTTTATACTTACAAAATATCCATTTATTAAAAAAAACAATATATTGCTATATTATACAACATTTTAAATTCTATTATTAGAAAGTTAAAATAATGTCATTAGAAATTAAAAAATAGAATTAAATACTCAAAATTTAAAACTGTAAGAAAAGAAAAGAAAACATAGAAAAGCAGTATCTACTTTATGAAATACGCTGTTTCTATGACAATGGAGGGAAAGAAAAAAGAAATCGACTATGTAATGTTATAGAAGACACAGTATTGTGTTCTTTAAAAAAAACAACAACTTAACTAGTTATAAACGTGTCTTCTCTCAGCAAAGTTTCTGCAGATGGTTTATATTCTTCCTCAGGATTAAAAGTCTTTTTAGAAAATCTTTTAGATGTTTAGACGAAGTTTCCGGTTTATTGTAATTAGGTTTTTGTAGCGTAGCGATTTTAAACAGGACCCTGACTGATGTTGTTGAGTTTGGTGATGATCCTGTTATCATCTCTACAACTGTACTTCCCACACTCCTTGAAATTTAAATTCGTAAGCATAATGCATTTTCGAGTTATAGTTTTTTACTTTTCAAGAGCTCAATATTAATTTAAGTGTGCACACAAAAGTACATTTTTTTACAGCAAAACTACAAACATTAGTATTTATCCTAAGGGGTCGGCGTGGTCGAGTCGGTAAAGCTCATGGTTGCTAAACCGAAAAGTCTCGAGTTCGAACCCTCGGGCAGATGAGGCTCGTTAGCTGGGGACAGCCACTCTTCTAGGAGAAACAACTCCAAAATTAAACAACTGCTGCCTTGTAGTTTGTTCTTCGTTGGACAAAGGCTATGGAAGCAAATCCAAAAAGGCTGAAACCGGAGTCAATGGCCTCAATGGCGCATAACCAGTTGACACGTAACGCTTAATTGTGTTGGAAGTGTGGTCGAGTCGGCAAAAAGCTCATGGTTGATACATTCGAACAGTCTCGAGTTCAAACCCACTGGCAGATAAATCTCGATCCCCTTCAACACTAATAATTAAGAACGAAGAAGAAGAAGAAGAGTATTTATCCTAATAGAAATAACAGTCCTCACCATATATCCAGGCTACAAGCGTTCTTATATATTCTCTCATCAGGGCAGTTAATCATCTCTGGTGCCATGTATCGAGTTGTGCCCCTTTCCTCTTCAACACCCTCTTCCTCGTTTAGAATTGTTGACACACCGAAGTCTGTTAATTTAATGTTCGTCTCATTCACCATTAAAATGTTGTTACCTGTTCAAATTGTTATTTTGACTGTGTTTGGCAATAATATTGTCTTAATAATTAAAATCATCTTTTTAATCATATTTAGTTCTGAACAATCTGAAACCATCTATGTTTCGTACAATATATAAACTACGTAAAAACAACGATTTTTATCTTATAGAAAGTGTATATGTGTCTGTATTACTAGATACAATATGTGTAGAATGTTACAATGCATACTTAAGAAGAAAAAAATATCCTGTTGAAACTTATTCTGCATAAAACAAGGATAAAAAACAAACTTTAAAATGCACTGAAAAACAAAAAATTAAAACTAATTTGCTTTCTTTCATAAAAGCTTTGGCTACTAAAACATGTAAACTATCTAATGAGCGGTCATAGCTTTTACGAAAAAAAGCTGATTAGTTTTATTTTATTACTAGGCAAACTGCCTAGCTTCGCTTAGGTTTTTTAAAACATTTGATAATTTGAATACTAATTATTTGGTGATGGATAAGGTGTGGAGGGGTTAAATTTAAACAGTAACTACTAATTTTAGTGAAGATGTTGTATTGTTGTTTAACATCCGCTTTCAGAGAGAATATTTGACAAGTCGCAATTTATAACTTAAAGGGGAATTAGAAACTACAGAAGTCCATAAACAGTTAATTCATAATTTATATTACATTGACTTATAAAAATTAATTATTTATGTTCTTATGATTCGTGTTAATCAACTTATTTTTTTTAAAGCAATTTTGCTATACTTTGCTGTTTTCTGTTTCTGTTTAAAATAGTATACAATTATTTGAAAAATAATTATTTAAAAAGGTTACCTCCCTCGAAAATGGACCGAATGACGTATGTCTTTGTTTCCTTTTTTTTTAAACAAACATTTACTATGCTTATATAAGAAAATACGATATATGAACATATTTAACGACTACAATGGCTTTTTCCGACGGGAATAAAGTTTTTTTTTGTTACCCTCCAGGGTTAGTATACGAACTCAAATAATATTTAGGGGATCGTTCGTAAATGTATATATATATATATATATATATATATATATATATATATATATATATATATATATATATATATATCATATAAGGAGAATTTCACCCGCGGTTATCTTTTAGCCCTGGTCTAGGGCTTTGAGTCTGACCAACAGATTTTCCATACGGCCTAGTCATCTATAGAAATGTATGCAAAACATTAGCATGATGTACAGAGTTTAAGTAACATAAAAAATGTGTTTCTATTACCCTGTTTTTCCCATAAAATACAAAGATTATATAGGGAAATACGACTGGTCAGTTTGGACCCATTTACCGAATTTTCCCAGACATGGCGAGTTTTTTGTGACACCCCAAGGCGTTCTCTTACCACCTCACAAAATTTCAAGGGGGGTCGTCGGAGGAAAATTATTTTCGTAATAGAGCTCATATGAAGAGAATTACACTCGCGGTCACTTTTTAGCCCTCGTCGAGGGCTTTGAGTGAAACCGAAAGTTTTCCCTAAAGGTCAAACCATTGACCTAAACGTATGCAAACAATTAGCCAGATATACTGAGTTTAAGTACCCTAAAGTCTGCGTTAAAATGACCCTCTGTTTTTCCCATAAAATACAAAGATTATATTGGGAAATACGACTGGTCAGTTTTGACCCATTTACCGAATTTTCCCGGATATGGCGAGTTTTTTGTGACACCCCAAGGCATTCTCCTACCACCTCACAAAATTTCAAGGGGGATCGTCGGAGGAATTTTTTTTTTTCGTAATATAGCCCGGCCCTCGAGTTCTATTGCCCCAAGGCACCATCGTGCCCTGTCGGACACTTACCCACTTTGCTATATATATATATATATATATATATATATATATATATATATATATATATATATATATATATATATATATGTTCAGTGTATTTAAAAAGAAGCTAGTTCATATAATGATTTTATGTTGTTTTTTTTCTACTTTTCAATGATTTCTTATTTATGCGTCACGATTAAAGTTATTTACTTTAAAATACTATTATACTATTATACTATCAACTTGGTTTCTAATTGTAATTATCTGCCTCTATAGCCTACATTAGATCGACAAGCTCTACGATTGTAGAATTTATTGAGAAACGTAGAAGGGAAGATAACTAGCTAGAAGTGATCGCGTCTAGCTTGTTATCTTTCCATCTGTTATAAAATATAGTAATCTATCGAGTCATAGTTTGTCATCCCCCCTTAGTTTTAAACGCGTTTGATTATTTGCAATGATTAATTAAGCAATTAATGAAATGTTAAAAATAGTAGACTTGTATTGACTTCGAAGAGGCACGTACCTGGAATGTTTTACCAAAATCGCTACATTAGAAGCTGTCGAAATTAAGTTACAAGATATTCAATAAACCCACAAACCAACAAACAAACAGACGTATGAACTAAATAAAAGCTTATAATAATAGATTTTTTTAATATATGGTAATACAATAAATTAAACATGTTTGGTAAAAATAAACCTGTAATGATTCAACAAGGGCATCTGCGAGCATAGAAATGTGTGTTGTGCAAGAAAATAAAGTGGTTTCGATGTTGGTAGTGGTGTCTGTTATCTTTGTAGTGTGTCTCACCCCCCAGGCCATCGTTTTGACCATGGTCATCTTCGTGGTGTGTCTCACCCCCCAGGCCATCGTTTTGACCACGGTCATCTTCGTAGTGTGTCTCACCCCCCAGGCCATTGTTTTGACCACGGCCATCTTCGTTGTGTGTCTCACCCCCAGGCCATCGTAAATAAACTTTTAACTATAAAGACTTGAAATATTACACATTGAATATTATTATCTAAATATAATGCAAATATTACGTAAATATGGTTAATCATTAATTCAAAGAATATAAATCATTATCGAAATAGATTCAAAAGACGAGACCAAATTTGTAATACAAAATATAAATCGTTAGTTACACAAGCAATTAAAAAAAAAGTTGTATATATATATATATATATATATATATATATATATATATATATATATATATATATATATATATATATGTATATATATATATATATATATATATATATATATATATGTATATATATATATATATATATATATATATATATATATATATATATACATATATATGTATATATATATATATATATATATATATATATATATATATATGTATATATATATGTATATATATATATATATATATATATATATATATATGTATATATATATATATATATATATATATATATATATATATATATATATATATAGGTCAAACAATTTCTCGCAAATGATGATGTTTCATACATATGCAGCATATGTAATAATTATATGCTTAGAAAAAAAATAAGACTCAATTTAAACATAAATAGTTAAAAATATTATAGTTTAAATAAAGTATTATGTTTGAACACATACATTATACTGCAATGTAATATAAACGATTATTCTCGGACACCTATCTTACAGTTAACTTACAGCAGATAACTTGGCATTAAATGGAAACGTGCATATTCGGAAGACCGCATTAAAAATATATTTTTTTACAATGATTTTAAAACACAAGATACAGGGAACATTCAGGAAGACAAAATAATATACACATGGAAAACAATAGACTAAAGAAAATAAAATAAATCAACTGAATTTACCAATTAAAAAATAAGACGAATAATACATTTATAGTAACTTACGTACATGATTCATTAAGCCAAGTATTAAGGCGATATAACAATTCATTTTTATAGACATATTTTAAAATCTTTAACTCAAATACTTTCCCTCTCATCTGTTTACAAACAGGAAATCGATTCCTTAGTTCAACATTAAATAAAAACAATGGGAAACATTTAAAACATATTTTTAAAATAGGATACAGCGTACATTAAGTTAGAAAAAAATAAATAAATGCAACATACTAGACTAAATAAAATAAAACAAAAGTACTGAATTTACCAATATTAATTCAAATATAAACATACATTGACAAATAATGCTTTTATTGTAAAATAAGTAAATCTTGGAGAACAGTTATAGAGAAGCAACATTATGTTTGTATTATGATCCAGGTAGAACTATGGTTGTGTATTTTTGCTACCCATCATCTAGATTATACATCGTATACATATATTGTAGCTCTCGACAATCCACTTTCCTTACTCTATATCCTGGTATAAAAATGTCAGGATATTTGGACAACTTTTTATCGTAACTGCCATAATCTTCGCATACGTCATAGTTAAAAATCCTTTTAACCAAAGCTAGACTATCACGTGGTATCTTCACATTCACGCCTTCAAGTCGGGCATCAGCTAAAGGGAAGACCATGTTTGTTGTGTAGATGATGGTGGTACGTAAATAGTCCGTCATCGCCCACAGGTAGGTGTCATCGTTCTCGTAAAAAAATAGCTCTAAAGTAGATAATTCTTCATCGTACCAGAAAGCAAATACCCAATGAAAGCTGCTGCGTTTAATTAGTTCAAAATCATCGATGCAATTAAACATAGACTCCGCCCTTTCCCTGTATTTTACATGTAAACCTATATATATATATTGCCAGCCCAAGGGATAAATCTCAGATGGCGATTCAGCCCGAGAAGGCTTTTGTCCAGAAGAAAAAACGTAATTCCATTTTTGTTTAGAATCGTTTCCATAGTCGTGTATCTAGAGAGAATGACACTTTTTCTTTCATTGTTCGTATAAGGTAAAAATCGGCCGTGTCCTTTAAGAAAAACATATTTTTTTGCTTCGTCGTGATTTAACAATGGGTACTGAGAAAACAAACTGTAATTGATGTCCGATCTTGGACAGCAGTCTTTGTAACAACATTCACAGATAAACGCTTTAGCTGTATTAGGGTGGGTTTGATTACTAAAATAATGAATGCGTATCAGGTCGTAGGTCGGTATATCTCTCCAAGCTTTGTGAAGGGCCCAATTAAAACATATCTGACGTATCGGTAGAATAAAAACAGCCATACATAAGACGAGAATTAAAACAGTACAGATGTAAATCTTTCTCTTCCATAACTTCAAAACACTTCTTCTCATTGTAATTAGAAACATGGTGATCATTAGGAACAAGTTAAAATAACTATTTTCAAATCAAATTTTTTAGCTGTAAATGCACTGCTTGTTAATCGGTTTATTTTATGTTTTAAATGTAAATTGTATACATTTTGAATGTTTCAATAAGCACTAATCTTAAAACCTAATCTTAACACCATAGCCCTTAATCTTGCCCCTAGCTCTAATCCCTAACCCTAATTTAGATAATATACGTTACATTATACATTATTAAAGCTATTTGAATTATAAGTACAACATTTCTACTTTGGCTTTTGCCATGCACATTTTTTTTAATAAAAGTATAGATCCCTTTTAATTGAAATAAGCACGATTTTTAATTCATCTTCTTTACCATGTAAGCACTTCTTGAGTAAAACATCCAAATAATTCATTTATAGTCAGAAAACAAATGTACTGTACTCAAAATTTTGTTCACGCGTCTTGTACAGTGCCTTGGCAATCAACAGATGGTCGGAATGGCGGAGTTTCTTGAACACATGGAATGAATTAGTATCCTCTTGATTTCTTACTGCGTAGTATCCACAGTGTAGCATAAAATGTTTGTACAAATGTGTTGGCAACTTGTATTAAGTGCTTGTGATTAATATATAGTCTATTTAGTGTACTGGTAACTTTAAATGTTTTAAGTTTAACACAATTTCACATTTATTTTTGTTTTATACATTTACGTAAACAAATATTTTCGTATTTTGACACGTAATAACGGGAATTCCCAGAATTAATAGTGTTTTCTTGTTTTGTTAAAATGTTAAATGCATAAAAAATTGAGCTCATTTTTTCCTATGCTTTTTGCGATTTTAACAATTTCTAATCAAGTTGTAGCTGTTGTTAAACGTAAGAAAGTTTTATTTTACAAATTTATAACGCCAACGATTCATGACCTTTTTATTGTTTACTTCCCTTGTTAAGTAGGTCGACATTTGTAGTTATTTTTAGAATTTTAATATCCTCATTCAGTTAATTATTTCTTAGCCACTTATATATATATATATATATATATATATATATATATATATATATATATATATATATATATATATATATATATATTTAACAATGCTAGTCTTATTACTCATTTTTGTTTTATTTTTAAGTTAGGAAGATTTACACTTATTTTACTAATAAACTCTTATGAAATCATACGTTGACACTGTTTAAAGAAAAAAATGGCTTACATCGGTGTCTTTAACAAAAAAAAAAAAAAAAAAAAAAACATGAAGTAGAGTTGTTTCCCTTTAATTTAGTTTAGACTGCTAGCTAGATCTAAAAATAAGAAAAGGCTTTTTGAAATTTAAAAACAAAGTTATAGAAGTTGTTTTAAATTTTAATATCCGTAAATTATAAGTACAGATGAGCAAAAGACGTATATTAACCTTGATACATTAATAATTTGAAAGTATTAAGTAGTGTTTAACTAAATTTAAGTATCGTTGACTTTCATTGTAAAGTGCGACAACTCAATTAATAAAATCAGCATTACTTCATATATTTAGTTGCATTCCCTTATTTAATATACACACAACAACATATCGACTGCTCTACCTTGGTGAGAGGATTCTGATAGATCTGTCTCTTCTCACGTTAAACCCCAGGATTTGCACCTTTGGTTTCAGGTGGTAATTTTCAATGCGTCTCTAAGACTTTGTTGCCGTTGAATGGCTAGGAACATTTAACACATTTAACATGTGTTAAATGTATGTGGCATAAAAATAGATGGATATCGAAATAAACGTTATGTTTGAAGAAAGTCGGGTCATTAAACTCTAAAGATGTTCTTTTCTGTTTGTGCTAAACTCGAATAATTTTAATAAAAACAAAGATTTTTGACGTGTATCTCTAATAATGATTTTAAAATATACATCATGCATGTTAAGGTATTGAAATCGTAATTTGCTCTCATAATTTGTATTAATTCGATAGCAACACTATTTTTTTTTATTCTGATAATTTCGTACTTCTAAATTCAAAAAATATCTTTTATTGCTACGTAAAGCATGATACCTCACATAAAACGGGCCCACGATAGTATTGATCATTTGAATTTCGCTGTAAAAACACAAAAACAGAGAGTGCACTGCGTACACAGGCTGCCAACAAATAGAAAACTAAATAAAGAGACTAACAAATTAACCTGTAATATATAAACAGGCTACTAACTAATAGGGCACTAAATAAACAGGCTACTAATAGGGCACTAAATAAACAGGCTACTAAATAAAGAAACAACCGGCTATTATATCACTAAATAAAGCCCCTATGTGATGTATATACATAATATACATGTTGAAAACGTGTTTACTAATCAGTTGAAATAATAACCCGTTGACGTCACACACAGAAGATGTTACAGACTTGGTGTAGTGTATAGGACAAGAATCACAGAGATGTGGACAAGCTGACCGTTATAGCGTCATGTCATGTTCTAAACAGACTTGGTGGAGTGTATAGGACAAGCGTCACAGAGATGTGGACAAGCTGACCGTTATAGCGTCATGTCAGGGTTCTAGGCATGTTTGTAGGTAACTGGGTACACGGGCAGGAGGTAAACGACAAGCGTCACAGAGATGTGGACAAGCTGACCGTTATAGCGTCATGTCATGTTCTAGGCATGTTTGTAGGTAACTGGGTACACGGGCAGGAGGTAAAGGACAATTTTACAAGGTACTCAAAACATTAAAAACATTTTATATCTCGATCATTACCAAACTTTACCACACCTCATGAAAAGTAAAGCATAAAATCTACACATTTGTGTAAATGGGTAAATGTTGTGTAAATAGGAGTAAAATAAATGTAAATCTAAGAATACATATAATTTTAGCATTATGAGCATTATAACGCATCCTACCTATAATAAATGACATTCGTTTTCATATTACCGTTAATCAGTTATACATTATTTATATCCTACTAGTAACTAACTGCCTAATGCTATTTTTATCTGCAGGATTTCGTCTAAACATTTTATCTCTTGAGAGGGCCTGTTAAAAATTAAGTGGGGGAAGGGAGTTCCACTTAAAATGTGCAGGAACCGGTCACTTGTGGAAGTAAATATTTCTATACTACTTATGTATTTTTCTATTTTATATCAGGAGTGAACGATAGAGGGGGGGGGTAGAATTTTGAGTGGCCTCTCCGCACATCACACCCAGCGGGGTGTTGCCTGAAAGAAACTATGTTTGCCTAGTTGTGATGGGAAAAGTAGAGTCAAACTCTCAAAAACCTGACACAGTCGAAAGCACACAGGTTTACAAGACGACTGCGACACTCTATTGGTGTGTATAGAGAACTGATCTACAGATCCCATGGCTAATATACAGCAGAATGTTATCACACGTTTTATAGTACAGCATCAATTTCAAACAACTTACATAAACAGTATACCGTCCCTGAGTTCACCCAACTCTGATCGGTACCTAACTCACGTTAGGGAAAGTAAAGGCGGCTGGGCATAGTGCTGACCACATTATCTCTTCATATGCCGAGGTCACAGAAACAAGTGAACTCTACTTCACTTGCCCCATAGACCGTCAGGTTTGAAAGGGAAACTTTACTTTACTTTTTACATAAATAAACACACACACATAGAAATGAACACACACACACAGACTTTAACACTGCACCAGCAACAATTTAAAGCAACAGACATAAACACATAATTAGAAAGAAGCTCACACAAACACACATTAACATTGCACAATCCACGCTGTGTAGTCGGATTTGTCGGATGTTTGTAATAGGTCACACCATTAAAAAGAAAGTTAGGGCTGTTATAATCAAATTTTAATCACTTTTTCTAAGCACACAATTTAGTCGTCTTAGAAGTTTGTTTACCTGCATAAAGTTAAACAAAGTTGCTTTTTACATGTAAAAATTTATTCAAAGTAAACAGGTAGGCAAAGTTTCTTTTACCTGCATAATAGCACGCTTTATTGTGACTGGAAGGAAGACATTTGTGTATATCCTTTAGCAAAAGTTAAAAGATCAAATGATATTTTTATCCAAAATAAAGTGTAGGAAAAATGTAAAGTTGTATATAAGGTAAATGTAGTACTAAGAAGTAACTACTGAAGTATTGGTGGTTTGTGACGTGTTAAGTTATTTGTTTTCACAAATATCCAATCCTCTAGTAATTTCACGTAAGTGTTTCACAAAATAAAATTTAAAATATCAACTTCTTGCTATGTATTTTAAGAAATTATTTTTATTGACAATTTATTAATACAGTATACAATAGCATCAGGATTTTTAATTAGACAACTTAAGTTTAACGGTACCACGCACAAGCAAAAACGGAGCGAAAACACAGCTAGGCCCCTAAATTGAATATGGTTATCCCGCAAGTTTAGTTAGAATTAAACATAGCACCTATGACATTGCATATAGCTTTAAGGTCTGAAATAATATAAGGATCGTATAAATATTCAACTTTTTTGTATTTAAAAGACACGTGGTTTTCTATTGTTTTTTTTATTTACTTTCGCTACTTTTCACGAATGTTAATAATGTTATTTAATCATTATTACTTGTCTTGTAAATCAATATCCAGGATGACAAGCGATGTTCAAGTCAACTATCATGTCAGCAATATTTGATTTATCATATAAAGAACTCAAATAACTTGAAATACTAAATTGGCTACACTTCTTAAATATAATTTTTGGCAATGTTCTAAAATCAATCTTGTTTACAATTGTAATATATTGAGAATTGTGAAGTTAAGGGAACTCACTCTTCTTGTATTAGTATTATATTTATAATGTTGTTTTGAGTGATGCCCCTTGTATTCCTGTTCCTGTTTCCATCATGGTGGCTGAGGCCCAATAAAGTTCTATATACAAACAGCATGGTTTCTATTGTCAGTGTTTCAATCTACCTCAATTGGTGACGAGGATAAATCAATCCACTAGAAAGAGCACCTGCTTACTTAAAAAGAAGTTTGCTAGAGCATATTGGCTAAGTATTTCTAGGATAATGGCGCTGTATGGCCAAATAAAAGAATTTGATTCGAATGATGAAACCATTCAGGATTATCTAGATAGGTTAAGCTTTTACCTTGAAGCTAACGACGTGACGATAGAAGCCAAAAAGAGAGCTGTTTTGTTAACAGTCATAGGGCCTCAACAATTTAGGCTATTAAAGGACTTATGCGCACCAGCTAGTCTAACTACTAAGAGCTTTAACGAGCTGAGCAAACTGCTAACAGACCACCATGCGCCCGCACCATCAAAGTTCCTGTGTAGAGCCAGATTTGACGGTAGGACTCGTCACCCAAACGTGTCAATATCAGAATATGTTGCTGCTTTACGTCATCTAGGTGAATTTTGTGAATTCGGCGACACGCTGTCTGACAGACTATGTGAAAAGTTTGTGACAGGTGTAAACAGCCCTGATGTTCAAATAAAGTTGCTTCTTGAGTCAGATCTAACTTTGGAAAAAGCAATACAACTAGCAACTTCATTCGAGCAGTCATCCGAGGCGGCAAAATCTCTAACGAACTCAGGGATCCATGCAGTAGACAGCAGGTTAGTCAACAAACACCAACCCCATCAGAGCATTTCAACTTATGCTAAACAGCCTGCACGTTCAAATCCTAGATCTAAATCTAGTAATAATTATCAAAAATGTCATCGATGCAACGGTCCCCATGCATCTCATCGATGCAAGTTCAAGTCAGCAACTTGCTATAAGTGCAGTAGACAAGGTCACATTGCCAAGGCCTGCTTTGCAAAGTCTTCGTCTGTTGCCAAATCTAGCCAGTCAAGACAGTACCGCAACCAAAGGCAGCACTATGTTAACTCTCACCAAGACTACCTAACCCAACCAATGAACCACTCTACCAGTGAAAATGCTCAAACTGATTCGCAGCCGGAGTTCAACCTGTTCTCTGTGAAATCAACAAGGCATGCTCCCATCAATGTACTAGTTTATATCAACGGTAAGAGCATCATCTTCCAACTTGACACTGGAGCATCTCTATCCGTCATCGCAAAGAAAGACTTTGACGCTGTCACAGGAGGATCAGTGCCTCTACAGCCATGTCACAAGTGCCTAACAACATACACAGGTGACAATGTTCCGGTAATAGGAGAATGTATGGTTCATGTAAGCTATAATGGTCAAAGTGTTAAACTTCCTCTTCTTGTGGTTGAAGGAAATGGACCACCATTACTAGGTAGGAACTGGTTAGTTGATCTTGAGTTAAACTGGGAGAGTATATTTTCAGTAAACAAAGCAAGAGAATCTATTTTTACTTCGATAGATAAAGTTATATCTGAAAATGAAGGTGTTTTTGGTAGTTCAGGATCACTAAATGATAGGACAGTGAAGATAAGCATTAAAAACACAAATCCAAGATTATGCAAAGCTAGAGTTCCACCTTATGCAATGAGGGATAAAATTGAAAATGAGCTAAGTAGATTGGAATCTAATGGCATCATAAAGAAAGTAGACTATTCCGATTGGGCAACGCCCATTGTGCCAGTGTTAAAGAAGGATGGTTCTGTAAGAATTTGTGGAGACTATAAAGCTACACTGAATAAGCAAATAGAGCTAAATAAGTTCCCTATTCCTAACATTGAGGACATTAATTTGAATTTGGCAGGAGGAGACAAATTCACTGAATTAGACTTTAGTCATGCTTACACCCAACTAGAACTTCATCCAGATTCAAAAGTCTATACGACAATAAACACACATAAAGGACTCTACCAATATGAAAGACTATGTTTTGGTATATCATCTAGCCCTGGAATTTTCCAAGCTGTCATGGACAGTATTTTTAAGGATATTCCAAATGTTTGTGTTTACTTTGACAATGTGTACATAACTGGTAAGAATGACACTGAACATCTTAAAACACTTGATAAAGTCTTGAAAATAGTTGGTGAAAAAGGTTTAAAGATAAACAAAGATAAATGTCAATTCATGCTGACAGAAATTAGTTTTCTTGGTTATATTTTGAGCAAGCAAGGTCTCAGACCTCAACCTGAGAAAACAAAAGCCATTAAAGAAGCACACTAACCTGAAAATACCCAACAACTAAGAGCTTTTTTGGGCTTAATAAATTACTATGCGAAGTTCATAGGGAATCTGTCTGGTAAACTATCACCACTGTACAAGCTGCTACAGAAAAATGCAACTTGGCACTGGGGTAAACAACAAGATGCTGCTTTTAATACAGCAAAAGAAGCTTTGTCTTCTGACACCTTACTAACTCACTATGACCCAGGGAAAAGACTTATCTTAACATGTGATGCTTCACCAGATGGTGTAGGAGCAGTTTTATCCCACATAGATGAAAAGGGTGACAGACCCATTGCTTTTGCCAGTAGATCTTTGAACCAGGCTGAGAAAAAATATTCTCAGTTAGATAGGGAAGGCTTAGGCATCATTTTTGGTGTTAAGAAATTTCATAAGTTTCTGTTTGGTAGGAAGTTCACCATCTTTACAGATCATAAACCATTGCTAGGTTTATTTGGGGAAAACAAACCCCTACCTGAGCATGCCTCACCAAGAATTCAAAGATGGGCTATCACACTAACTGCATACAATTATGAATTGAAATACAAACCTGGATCTGAGAATAGTGCAGATAGTCTTAGTCGTTTACCTTTAAAAAAACCAAAGCCTTAGTTATGTACCAGAAGATGTATTTGTTCTTTTCACTATCATGGATAACTCCAATATAAATGTGAATGATGTTAAAAGAGAAACACAAAAAGATGAGTGCTTGATAAAAGTATATGAGTACTGTAAGAATGGTTGGCCTGAAGAGTCAGTGAATGATGATTTAAGGCCATATAAAATAAGAAAAACAGAGTTAAGTCTAGAAGATGGATGTGTACTATGTGGGTCAAGGGTTATTATCCCTAAAATGTTCCAAAAAGAAAATTTAAGAACTTTACATGATACTCATCTTGGTTCTTCCAAAATGAAGAGTCTTGCACGGTCGTGGTTCTGGTGGCCACATATGGATGCTGATATTGAAAAAATATGTAAAGCTTTGTTCAAGCTGTGCACAACATTCAAAGCAACCAGCTACAGCACCTTTGCAAAACTGGGACTGGTCAATCGAACCATGGAAACGTATACATATAGATTTCGCAGGACCCTTCATGAACAAAATGTTCTTAATTGTTATTGATTCACATTCTAAGTGGTTAGAAGTTAAAATCATGAACACAATCACTGCAAGTGATACCATTATAGAACTTAAGGAAATATTTTCAACCCATGGATTACCTGATCAAATTGTTTCAGATAATGGGCCTAGTTTCACTGCTTTCACTGTTTTGTGTAGCAAATGGTATTGAGCATATAACCACATCACCTTATCACCCTGCTGGGAATGGTTTGGCTGAAAGAGCGGTAGGCATATTCAAAACCGCTATGGCAAAAATGAGTACCGGTAACAAGTTTTCTCTCAGAGAAAGAGTAAACAGGTTCTTAGCCAAATACCGCACAACTCCTCATATAACAACAGGAAAATTAAAACTCATCTTGACCTACTACATACAACTGTCCAAATGTCTGTTTCCCAGCATCAACATACACAAAAAGTAAATCATGACAAAACATCCATTGAAAGAGAATTTGGAGTAAATGATGATGTGTATCTGAGAAATTATGGGAGAGGGGAAAAATGGATACCAGGTCAAATTGTTCAATGTACAGGACTGTGTCTTATAAAGTAAAAACAAATGATGGACTTATTGTCCGTAGACACGCAGACCAGTTAAAAATAACTTGTGCAGATAATAAGTGTGAATCTGTCAATCCCACCAAATCTGAACAGTTCACACCAACTCAGTTTGTTCCACAACCAAGTTCTGTTGATATGAGTGAACCAAGTGGTCTAGAGTCAGAAAATGTAAATTCTGGAATTAATGATTTAGATCCTAGACCTCCTGAGATAGAGAATCCAGATGTTCAGAATCTTGAGTCACCAAATCAAAAGCCACTGAGAAGGTCAAGCAGGACAATCAAAGTCCCAAATACGTTAGACCTATGATTTTAAAGGTCAAAAGGACTTTGACATCATTGTTTTGTATTTTAATTATGTTGTAACATATTGTGCATTGTTTGTAAGGATGTAATCTACAAATTAATTTAAATCATGTAATGTTCATGTTACAATATAATTGGTGATGTTGGAATACTATCATTTGTTCTATTGAGAGATGTGTTGTGTTTACTAAGGGTAAAGGGACGTAATATATTGAGAATTGTGAAGTCAAGGGAACTCACTCTTCTTGTATTAGTATTATATTTATAATGTTGTTTTGAGTGATGCCCCTTGTATTATTGTCTTCCTGTTCCTGTTTCCATCATGGTAGCTGAGGCCCAATAAAGTTCTATATACAAACAGCATGGTTTCTATTGTCAGTGTTTCAATCTACCTCAACAATCAGTCAGACTAAATGGTTTTTTAGAAACTTTACATTTACTAACTGGAATAAAATCATGCTAAAATGTTCAAAAAGTTCTATTAACAAGCTTTGATAGGTACTGTTATGGTTAAATAAATAAGTGGAACACCTGTTGAGTTAAACCGCATCTTAACAACCAGTCAAAATACGACACAAACACAGATGTAATAACCAACTTAAATGACTACATTCATTTTACATGTTTAAAAATGTCATTAAAATCGAAATCAATATTCTGGAATAATGCAACACGTGTGCCTAGCTTAGCGTAATTAATGTAAAGGAAAAATATCTTTGGAGCATGCACTATAAGTATTAATAAAAGGATACAATATTTTTGCTTATGTAAGACAAATAACATTTTGATATTTACGAAAATAATTTATGTGATGTATTTATCAAGCTTGCTGAAATAGTGTAGTGCTTATGTGGTGTGGTCTTAAATAATACTTTGGTTAGAGGTCTATGTTTTGTCAATTTTCATTTCACCATACATGACAATACGCTCTGCCTGCCCGTAAGGTAAACACAATGTTTAGATTAAGAACATCTGAGTAAAACAACCAATATTATAATTTAAATGTTTGTCTCTAGATACACTAAAAACTCATTTGAACTAGCTAACGATTGTCATTTCCAGTGCAAGTGCAAGTAAAAATATCTCGGGTGTGTTTGCTATAAATAGTTTTTCTATATTTAACCAGTTTGTCTGAGTGTTCTGGTAAACAAATATTTCGGTAAGTTTTTACAATGTATAACCTATCATAGTAGAACGACAATATCTTTAAGTACTTAAATATGAAAAAGAGAATTAGCAAATGCCATGTTCTGACATTAGCGCACACCACATATTGGCAACCTATGACATTACATTGTAAGTAAAAATACTAGCACTAGCCATGGCTATAGTCGCTGTTTGTGAAGTTACTCGTTTCACTGTTGCTAGTAGTCCTTACACAGTTCTTTAGCTCAATATGAGAACTTTAAAGTCCGATATAAATTATAATGTAACCGTTCAATTGATAGCCTGCTATAAATTCTGATTTCATAATTTCATACATGTAATAAACTCTAACAAAAGTATAAACTTTGTTTGACAATGGGAAAAGAGTAAATGTGTTTATGTGTGGGAGTGGGAAGGGAGGGGGTGAGGGGGAGAAATAAGATGGGGGTGGTTCATCATTTTTTTCATTATATTCATTGCGAATATTTAAGCTTAGTTTAAAACGGACTAAATTAGTATTTCCGTGTCGGTCAACCCAAAAAAAAAAAAATAATTGAAAATTTAAACATAGAAACATTGTTGTATGATATTTAAACCACAAATAAAACCAAAGATTGCAATTAAAACCAACAAAGGCATGCTATCGTGAAGCTTTTTAAATAACAATATGTCTCCCATACAAACGAGGTTAGTCAATAACCTATCGTGAATTGTTTTGGTTTATTTTACCTAATATTATTGGTCTATCGTATCAATCATTATCTTTTGACCTATAATTTTATGTTTATCAATAGATTGACTTATTTTCTACAACACAACAAAATATATGATTTTACAATTTAAGTAAGTGTTAAGTCACTTTAAGTAGGAATTTTATATATCTTCCTATCAGCGGTGTTTATAATGAACTTCTTAAGTTTGTTACTATATAATTTAGTTGTTGATAGCGTACGCTTAGCAACCTCTTCCGCCACATATTGTAAACAATAAATCCCTTCCCCCATTTATAAATAAACTTTTTGCTTTGGTTAAAAACACCGTCCCATGAAATGCTTTTTTTTTTTACATGTAATACGATATTTCGTTCAATAAATGAAGTTTAATTTGTGGTAATATAACTAAAATTATAACACTGGTAGTAGATAACAAACTATAGTTTTGACTTACTTTAGATTTATTGCTTTTCCTGTTTTAGTATCTACCGCCTCTAAACTTAAAACCTTGAGTAAGGAAGTATCTTTTCTCCCTATTAATTACGTTCAACTAAATTTTGTCCATGTTCAACTGGCTCTGGTTTTAACCATGGCTTTGGCTACGGCTTTAATGCAAATATATGATGATTTATACAGTTGATCAACAATAATATTCTGTTGCAAAATAGATGAAATAGATGAAAATAATAAGAGACTATAAGTAATTGCAAACAAAAATTAAAGTTTATAAATGTATTTTAAATCATGTAAATTAAAACACTTATTTGTAGCATATTATGCTTAGTAATAGGGATAGTAATGCAAAAATTCATTTAAATTTAACTGACATGATAAAATGTGAATTAGTATTATGTTTGATAACAATTAAATTTTAAAAAAATACATTTAAAATAATATTGATAATAAAAGTATTACAAAAACGTCTGAAATAATATATTTTATGGAGCACATTCAAGCATCTAAGCAAGACCTAAACAACATGTGTTTTAATATATAACATCAAGCTGTGATGATACATAATATAAAAGTAGTAGTATAAAATTATCATATAAATTTTTTTTTTATAATCTTAACTATATTTGATTTACATAGTTGCAAAGTAGTTGGATTGCTTTAGTATATTACTATATTGATAAGTAATTATTAAGTGCATTAAAAAGTACGTAACAAAAAAAAAGATATTTATATTAAGAAATGTGAATTTATCCTTTCTTAATTGAAATACCGTGTGGCAGTTTCTGTGACATTGGCATAAAAAAAGATGAAGTTTTTAGCACTATGTCCATTCACCAATACGTTTTCTATGATGAGTCACGGCTGGCTGGAATCAAGCCAGTGGTTGGAAATCGTAAAATTCTGGTAAGCGATCATATTCATATTCGAAAATGTCGTCCCATAAATTGGCAAATAGCATCAAACATTATGTTAAGAATACTAAACTGATTTGTTTGTTACTACTTATATTTTGATGGTTTTGTTTCAATTAACAAAAAACATCTAAAACCAACACATATGTGCTACAATATTTTTTTTTTTGTAAAATAAAATGACTATATTTTACAAAATAAAGCTAAAGATCGGATCCTTTCTAAAACGTTTACTTAAAAACATAGTTCTAGAAAATAAATATATATAAATGTATTTTTTTTTCTTTAATCATCTACTAAAAGAGTGAAATTTATAGTATGTGATTGTCCTAGCTCTTAAACATTCTTAAGATGCGAAAAAAAAAATGCTTTTGTAGCTAAAAGTATATTTTATTAGGATTGAAAAACACAGTGGTGTAAATTGAAACTTTTGATACTAGTTTTCAACATGAAGTGATTGTTTTGATGTTAATGTATACATTCGCAGAAATACTGTTTTATTTGCTATTTTAGTTGCAAAATGTGGTTAACATAATTTCACAAGGATGTTTACTATAGATATTTTTATGAAGAGATATATTTGAAAAATGGATAGTTATTAATTTATATTTTGAATGGATAATTTTAAATACGAATTTGCTTTTACTACACACATTTAACAATTTTATCTTGTTTAAGGATTATCAAAAGATTTATTTTATATCTTTAAGACTTTTCATATCCACGAACTACACAAGCTTTTATTTTTTTTTAAACCCCTGGTAATAAGTGTTTGTAGTAATACACATATGTTGTTCAATGGAGTCAACATTTATAAACTGCCTGTTATAAACGGGTCTTCTCTCAATAAATCTTCTGCTGATGGCCTTTGTTCTGCCTCAGAAGTAAATGTCTTTTCTAAAAAATCTCTCAGGTTTTTTGACGCTGTGATTGACAGCTCATACTTTGGTTTCTGCAGCATAGCGATTTTAAACAGTACATTGACTGATGCCGTTGTTGAGTTAGGTGGTGATCCAGTTATCATCTCTACAACTGTACTTCCCACACTCCTGTACGAATTTTAAAATATATTATCATATATATTACACAAATGGAATCTATGAAAAGAAAATTGTGCACAATGAAATTAAATATTTTAAAATGCATTATAGATTTAAGAATATTTTTTGTTTACTTATAAAACCTATTGTAACTTAATAATTATTTGAATAAAAAATTCTCACCAAATGTCCAAGCTACAACAATGTTTAAATATTCTCCCTTCAGGGCAGTTAATCATCTCAGGAGCCATATATCGAGTTGTGCCCCTTTCTGCTTCAACACCTTCCTCGTTAAGTATTGTCGACAGGCCAAAGTCTGTTAGCTTAATGTTTGATTCATCCACCATTAGAATATTGGTACCTGTTAAAAATGTGAATAATTATCTCAAAAATTGGTAAGCTCACTCTTTGAAATTGGTTACACTTGTATTAAAAAAGAATAATATTATATTGTAATACCTTTGATGTCCAAATGCAAGATGTTGGTTTCATGTAAGTACTTCACGCCTTCCAGAATTTGAATTGTAAACTGTCTGGTCAAACCTTCATTGAGTCTTGTGTGTTGTTTGATGAACGTTGAGAGAGTGCCCTGTAAATAAAACACAAACATTGTCAGCAAAACTCAACTGACATTTTAATAATTTTCTTACGTGAGTATCGAATAATACAGTGGTTATTTAATAAAGAAATATTGTTTTACCATTTTTATGTACTCCAGAAATAAGATAACATCATTTTCTTTCTTGAGATACCCATGAAACTGGACGATATTTTTGTGTTTCAGTTTAATTAATATCGAAGCCTCTGATTGTAAGCTCTCCTATTAAAAATAAATACATATGTGTACATTTGTAAATATACACGGTCATGTATATATATATATATATATATATATATATATATATATATATATATATATATATATATATATATATACGATGTATATCAGAGAAGTTATTAGAAATAAAATAAATAATTTCTAATATTAAACTTTGTGAAATTAGAGAATCGACTATTTAATGATATGCTACATGTTTACAAGAAACATCACTGCTTTATCATTTTAAAATTTAGCGTAACAAATTTCTATCGCATGTCATCATATGATCGCCCTCATGTACCATCCACTTCTTTTGGTTATTTGGGTCTGCGTGTGTTTTCTTGGGAACAAATGTTTCATCATCTGGTTGGTCTATATCGACAACAAGATGGACGCTACCAAAACCTCCTTGACCTAACGGCGTTGGTTTAATTTCAAATCTCTTTGGGAACTCATCAGACAGCACGATATCTACAGATATTAAAATATAATGTCTATCAAAAATAAACCCTAGACACTTAACAATTAATAAATATTCATTATAATATCATAAGATGATGTTAATTAAATTAGTAATATACTAGCTAAAGACAACTGATATTATAATTAACCTGTTGTAGATGGCAATATTCCTGTTGTACGTCCAGCTGTCCAAAGTATCGAATGTACGTTAGCAGAAAGATCCTCATTATGGCTGTTTATTAAACGTTGTAAATTGCCATTTAAGTCTTTGTCTGTGATGATAATCTCACTTCCTTCTTTATTCCTACATAATCCTCTCAAACATTGCGTCGTAAATATTAGGTCATCAGGATCATCATCATCTGATAGACCACCTGTTAGTAGTTCATACAGTGGAAGCAAATGAACAGCCGTAGCTAAAAGTAGAAAGAAACAATTATGATTACCTCATTCAACTCGTCGTCATTTTGTTCTAAGATTTTAGCCAGCCCTTGAAGCAGCTCAGATCGTAAATATCCATGTAGCATTTTTTTCTTTGTAACATATTGCATTAAAGTTTCCTGTTTTAACATATTAAATACGCACATTGTACAAGTGCAGTATTTTAAAAATATAACATTCTTACGGAAGAGATAACTAAGGTAAAGTTGGTATTAAGACACGTTCTTAATTCTAAGTATAACGTATTTATATTAATTAAAACGCCGATGTAGGGTAACCTGGAGTAATTTCACACACTGGGTAATTCCACATCCTATACACTGAATTGCTTTTTTACTCTCTCGTATACGAAGTATAGAGAAAGTCTTGTAATTGTGCAAAGATATAAATCGATATTTGTGCAAATCTCGACGTTTTACCTCTCCCTGAGTCGGAAAAACATAATTTTTTAATCTTGTCCATATGTCTAGGTGTATTTGTGTGTATGTGTGTCTGTAAACACGGTAACTTGAGTAACGTTACAGCTAGGTGGATGACATTTCATATATTGGTTTTATATCAACGTTCTAGTAACCAGAAGTGGCACTTATTTTACGTTCAATTTTTTCAAAAGCTTATAAATTGAGTACTGTTTGAGATGGATAAATATAATTTCGCTTGTAAGTAAAACATCCAAGTTTATATCTTCCTTCAAAATTTGAGTAATTTCTGTTGACCGGGAGTAGTAAGTAATAACTCCTAATTTTTTGTTATGCTCGTTCATTCACTACTAGTGGGAATCGCAAATAAACTTACGCTGTTATCGACTCCTTAAAAAAACACATGAATTTTTAAAGTATTAATTTTAGTCTTCACTATTATACACCTATTGTTTGCCATTCACTTTGGTTCGCAATTTTTTTTTCCATAAGATACTATTCTATTAATAAAAGTTAAAGTAATTAACAATGGATTAAAAATCATGCCTATATTCCGAGTTGATATTCCGCGTAGTGTTATATAATAATAATCGAGATCATTCCCGGTTTTTTTTATGTTTAATTTAATTTTTTGCTTGTTTTTACACTTGCTGGTTAATTGTTCATTTCGAAAGTGATAATGCCTTGAGTATATATTACTATGTTGTATTGACTTTTATTGACATTATTTTTTTTTCATAAATTAGTTTTATCTTGGGAAAATGAATGTGTGTAATAAGATACAACTTCCTGTCGAAGTCAAAAACTTAATTTATACAAGTATGTATGTTTATAACCTAATTGCTATTTATAATCAACGTTGGTGTTAATTTAATGATAAGAATAAAAACTTCAAGACAGATAAGTGTACACATTATATATGAGCCTATTTTTTACACCATGTGTAATAGTTAAGCAAATTCCATACAATCCATTTAGTTAAATAGTATTTGACATGTTACACTAAACAGTTTAAATCATTACTTTCTGCCTCCGTGTCTGTGGTAGAATCGTCTTCTATAAGCACTCGCAGAAATGTTGCAATCATTGATGTGTCTTCTTCTTTAAACTCCATGTTTTGAATTACCTAGTGAACATTAACATGCATTAGATTTTATAAAGGGATCTTAATTTGAAAGGATAAACGTAGTCTATTGTAGTATTTAAAACTAAAATATGTAGTACTTTCAAATGTAAGTTACATTTTATTCAACAATTAGTAAAAAAATATGAATACACAAGATACACTAGCTGGTTGAAAGGTGGAAGTGACGAGCACTTGTTTAGTAAGGTAGCAAAATAGTATAAGTGAGGAGAGCTCTAACTCAGGTATCTTTACTTTCCCTAACCTAAATCACGTACCAATCAGAGAGCCGGGTGGCCCAATGAACGTCCTGTAAGCTAGCAGAAGAAAATAAATTAGAAGGATGAGAGGACGCCTGATATACAGGGGACCGTTGGGAAACTTTAGGTGCCCATCCGTGCTCTACTGGTGGAGACCCGGATTCAGTCAACGATTATACTAGTCCATTGTTTGAAAAAGTGCGTTTTGTCATTTACTTACATTGTATGTGTTGTTTACTGAGAAAAATTTCTTCGCTCCCTTCCTTCTGGCAATGGTATATAAAACGGCAACAACTCGACCAATGATGAAATTAGATTGGGAGTTCTGTAATTTTAAACATTGACATTCATTTAATTATTTGCGATCACAACTAATGGTTTGAAAAGATGTTAATGTATATCAAGTCAGCAGACCATCATTTAGTCCTTTGACAATATAAATCAATTATAACACCAAATTGTTGTCGGGGAAATAAACGAAGAGGAAGGTACACCGCTAAGCATCATCAGTACATTATCAGTAAAATTATAATTCAACGAAATGACAGTCTAACTAATAGTTTATGCAATTTTGGAAAACGACAACAACAAAAAAAAAACACAATGCATTCCTGTTGACAAGAAAGCTAAAAATTAGTGGAATCCGACTTTGGAGCGAGGGTTGCAGATGTGTTTCATATATAGGTCACCTAGGCATGTGTGCACGTTGTAGTAACCTTATTGGGGTTAACTAAAGCGTTCGATAAAATATACAGATGTAAATGATATAGCAAGACACACACTTATTAAACATCTGACTGCTCTCTCTTTAGTTAAACTGGGTTTTGACAAGAACAAGTTAAACAAGAATATAAAGAGTTGTCTTAAAGTAAATCTATGCTCTGATCTCGGCAAATAAATAACATGTGTACTTAAGGCAATCTTTATACAATAGACGTAAATTAATAAATAACCATTAATCTGAAAATATTAGGTAATAAAAAATAAGGATGTATGTAATTATTTTTTTTTGTGAAACTTAGGTATTTGACTTACTTTCATTCATCAATAAAAGCAAAAAAATGTAAAAGAAATAATTAGGTATGTTATGAATAGAAATGAAAGCAAATTACTAAGTACGTATTTAAAAAATGCTATCAATAAATTACTATACCTGCACGTTTTTATGATAGATGAGGAAATCTGTAAATGTCTTTACAGCGTCCTTCTCGGCCAAAATCTACAATTACATATTGAATAAACTTCTAAAGAACTTCTTTCTTTTTGTTTTGTCCAATTAACATAAAAAAATTCTTTTTTAACTGTGTAACTCTGGTGTTTAATATACATTTAAAAAAAAATTATCGTGCAATAATTACCAAAGCAAACTCTGCACTTTTATTACTACCGACCATCAACAGATTCATCATATCACGAATTAAAGACAAAGTAAAACCTGGTGCTGTTGTATCAAGAAGATTTTCATCTTTTAAACATCTCCATGTAATATCTGTAACGACAATGCATCAAGAAAGTGCTTCATTTTTTCTTTTACTTTTATTAGTTTCTTACTCTGATTTTGATCGTTTAACCGTTGAGCTAAAATTATTTATTATGTTATAATCCATAAATTCTAATTTTGGTTTTCAGTGGAGTGTACGCCTCTGAACGAAGTACTAGTGTAATTATAGGTGTTATTGTAGGGATAGAGATTGGCATAGGGATATTTGTCTGTTTATAAATATGTTTGAGTTTCGGTTCCAGTCAAACATGTCATATGGCGACTTATAAATGCCTGAATGTAAAACTACTTCATGAACCAACACAAATTCATACATAAATTTAGCTCATAACTGCTATGCGACTACTTTAAACATTTTGAACATGTTTTATTTAAGCCAGAGAATAAATGATGCTTAAAAGCGAGTTCAGATACTTGTGTTAGGGTTTGAGAATTTCTGTCTAGACAGGAACCATATTGGCACGAGACATTTTTTCAGGAGTCCTGATGACAGAAGCCTATTTGTCGTGAGTCTAATTGACGGGGTCTGTTTGTTACGTCCCTTGCATGTCCCTTGCTTGTGTGTAAGTGTTGTGTGCTTGAACGACAGGTAACCCCCCCCCCTTTAGTATGGTTGTAGCCCTTGGTTGAGTGTGGTTACATGGAGCGAGAGGTGTTCACGTCAGGTGTGTCAGTTGACAGGTGTCAGAGCGTGTGCCAGTGTGTGAAGCAGTTAGTTGTAGTGTGGCTGTGGACGTGGAACGTGGTGTTGAGTATTCTTATTTATGTTGTACACCCCATTTGATCTTTTATTATTTATTACTGAATACATATATATATATATATATATATATATATATATATATATATATATATATATATATACATATATATATAATATCGTATTATTATTATTATATTTATAGAAGGTTAGTGTTATCTACTGTTGTATACGTTGTATTTGTCTGTTGCTATATATACCCCTTGACAGAAGAACCCAACAGGGTCCATTTCTCACTGGCGTTTTGACGGATCGGCTATACGGGGCTATTTCGTCGGGGCTATTTCGTCGGGGCCATTTTGATAATGAAACGTTACATCATAAATGTTGCATATAAAAGGGATAAATTTGAAATTCAGATTCGCTGTCATCAACAAAACATTAACTTTTTTTTACTAAGTCAAATAAACCGGAATCTGTCTAGTGCTATATGTTTTCCACACAATATTCCATCTTCAACATAGTCAGTAGCTTAATTAACATACAAGTAGCAACAGTCAGTGACTTAACATACAAGTAGCAACAGTCATTGACTTACCATACAAGTAGCAACTGTCAGTGACTTAACATACAAGTAGCAACTGTCAGTGACTTAACATTCAAGTAGCAACTGTCAGTGACTTAACATACAAGTAGCAACAGTCATTGACTTGACATACAAGTAGCAACATGCTAGTAACATCTGCAAGGTTGTAGTGAGGGTCCTAAACATCCGGCTGTTCCTTTTGTCGGTCTTGTTACACAGCTTTTACTAAATTAAGACTGCAAGCTGAAAAACTAAATTACCCGCATAGTTAAGATCTAAGAGTAATGTGAAAAACTTCAGATTATCTTCCTCTTTTAGAACATCGTAAATTGTCTTCAAACATCTCTGACATATGAAGAAATGTAACGCGTCAAAGTCTCTCATGTTAGAAAACTCCGACATAACATCAGAAACAAATTCCTGTAAATCATCATAGCTTGGTTTCTGTAAATAAAAACAACAATATTTTTAACATGATTGTAGTTACATATGTGTAATATATTGTATCGAATTCTTTATCAAATACATGTAATTCAAGAGAGAGTTGTTAACGAATGAGATCGATAAATACGTCGGATATTTGAGTCTAAAAAGGCAAACTACTCAAGCGCAAATAACAGATCCCATGCAACTGATAATATTCAAATCAAAACGCCTCACGGTCGTTGGCTTACACCAATGTTAATAGCTACTTTTTAAACTCAGATTTCCCTATGGATGTATGTCTGGGAACGAATTTACATATATGTTATGATAGGTTATAAATATCTATCATGGCGTCTCCACCTCTCCCCCCTTCTTGCTACCCCACAGGTAACGGTACACACCTGGACCTGAGTCCAGCGGTATTGTAAGGCTGACCGGGCCTCGACCTCAGACTGCGGTCGTGAGGGCGGAGCCTGAGTCATGTGACCTGTTGCGTAGGGACGCCACAGAACGGTCACTCTACCTTCCCTCCCCCCTTTCGGATGTACACGTTTTTGGTGCTAAGGCAATAGCCATTATTACATTATACTTATGTTTGTGCTAAGGTACTTGTTATCTACACAGAAATTAACTTAAGTTTTCGCAACGTGTGTAGAGGATTATGTGGCTTCATTTGAAGGTACCAGACACTTACTTTTATTAACTGCACTGTTATAAATTAATAAATAAGTATGAAATGGGTATATAACAATGTATGAATGAAAAGAATATTTTTTAGTAATGTTTATAGTAGGCCCTATGTCAGGCTAATGTAAATGTATTATCTTGGTCACAATAGTAAAATTGTATGTGTCTGAATAAAAGTGTATATCACAAAGATGTTAGGAAGTTTGTCAAATGTATTTTACAGCCGGCCAGCATGGGGCTAAAGAGACGCCACAGAGGTCCTTCTGTGAGCAATGGGCCCACCAGGGGTGGAACTACAGTGCCGCCAGACCCCGCAATGCGGGGGGGGGGGGGGGGCACGCCATTTAGGGACCCACAGCCGATAAATAATCATAAGACAATAATTCTACAAAGCGTTCATGTTTTATATTCTTTTGGCAGACTAATAATTATTATAAAGAGGACCAATAGCGCAAATTAAAAATAATGATTTTCTCAAAACACACTAATGCACTTACACATATGATATGATGTAGTAATTTGGTTTAATTAAAAAAAAAATTCTAAACCCGAACAGGCCAGTAATCAGTATCCTATGTTCATATTTTGTGCTTGCATATAAATATATATATATATATATATATATATATATATATATATATATATATATATATATATATATATATACATATGTATGTATATATATATATATATATATATATATATATATATATATATATATATATATATATATATATATATATATATATATATATATATATATATATATATAATGGGGGGAGGGGCTATAAAATTTTTGCGGGTGGCCCTTTTTTTCTAGTTCCGCCACTGGTGCCCACGCCGCCCTGATGACGAGTCACCATTTCAGGCTAATCTAACTTTGCTCCTTTATATATTACTCTATGTTAACCTTCATGTATTAAAATCTAAATAAGTGTTTAACCTTTGCAATGTGTTAATTATTGACTTGTATTGTTACACACTTTTCACTGAACCAAGTATTGGCAACCAGTCAATAATAAAAACATTACATTAATAAAACGCATTATTACGTATTAAGGGACCTCTTGTCTAACGAGACAAACGATAGGCCAAACAAGCAATTGTGTAGCTGCGACTACATATATATACATATATATATATATATATATGCAAAGTTAACTTGACGCGGGTGTAAATAACACTTCCATATAGGGTGCAATACGATCTGAACAAGAGACCAAATCAAACATTAAGACCGCTTAGACTGGGAATAATAATCACATTCTAATTAAACAACAATGAGACACAGGTAAAATACATCATTGATTAAATGATAATGAAGGGGCGGCTTAAGTGGCCGAGATCCATCATGAAGAACAACGAATGCCACGCGGCTACTCTATGACATAATCTTCAAATGACCATTAGAAACCTTGATTCATGACAGGTAATGTTTAAAATATTAAAGCAGACACTTTTAATAAAAATTTAAGAACATGAATCGAAAGCTTAAAGTCAAAACTACAAAATGTTAAAAAAGTTACATTGCTATATTTACAGGACGAGAACCAGAACAACAACCACAAACTAGATACAACACACACACAAAAGATATCAGTCTACAGTAATTATGAACCTTAAACACTGAGGAAATAAAATCCGACTCTTTAAAATTTCAGGAGAATACCTGACCAACAGAATAATTGTGTGAGATCAATTATGGTATTCTATGATTTCGGGTGATCTCGCTCACTGACGTTGATATAAAGGGGTACGTACGGTTGAGCGGTGTGCCTCGATAATGAATTTAAGCTGTTACTATATCATTTCGTTTGTGGGTTACCCATGTATTTTGTTGGCGTCCTGTGTTATTCAAGTAGTTCAATGTACTGAACTATTTCAACTGTTGAGATCTTATTCATTGTTTCAACCTGAATGGACTATATTTGTTGTAAATAAAATGACAAGTTAAGCTCGAAAATATACTGTTACATTTCTATAACGAACCCACAAACACATGGACGGGGGGAATAACAGGGAAATAACAGATACGGGGTAATACGTCATGGTTATTGTTGGAAGGGGCAAATACTTGGGTGGAAAGAATTGACAGAGGTATCATGTCATGTCATGTTTGCTTGGCGTCCCTGCTGGGACATAGGCCGCTGACAAGAGCTTTCCAGACGTTTCTGTCCAGGGCTAGTCTCTTCAACTGTGCCCAGGTGTATCCAATCTTCTTGGTGTCTTCTTCCAGGTCACGTCTCCAGGTCTTTCTTGATCTGCCCCTCTTCCTCCTGCCCTGTGAATTCCAGGTGAGGGCCTGTCTTGTTATGCTGGATACAGGCTTCCTGAGTGTGTGGCCAATCCATTTCCATTTTCTCTGGAGGATCTCTACTTCAACTGGCAGTTCATTTTTCCGTTGCCATAGAACATCATTTCTGATGGTTTTAGGCCAGCGAATTCGCAGGATCTTTCTAAGGCATACGTTTATAAATGATTGTATTTTCTTCTTATTTATATCAGTTATTCTCCATGTCTCGGCTCCATAGAGTAAAACATGTTTTACTAGTGTGTAGAAGATCCGGATTTTTATTCCAAGTGTTAAATCTCCCAAACCCCAAACGTTTTTTAGTTGGTTGAAGACTGCTCTTGCTATACCCGTCCTTATTTTTATGTCTGCTTGTGTCCCACCCTGCTTATCAACAATACTTTCAAGGTAGGTGAATCTATCCACTTCTTCTAGGGCTTCTTCTGCCAGTATTATAGGGTGGCACCCCGTAGTGTCTCAACAATTTCCACATTGACTGCCTATCCAGGCTATCTAAGGCCTTCTCGTAGTCTATGAAATTAGTATAGAGAGATGAGTTCCACTCTTGGGTCTGTTCAATGATGATGCGCAGGGTAGCAATTTGGTCTATGCATGACCTTTCCTTCCTAAAGCCCGCCTGTTGATCTCGAAGCTGGGGGTCTATCGCTTCCTTCATTCTGTTTAATAATATTCTGTTGAAGACTTTGCCTGGGATGGACAAAAGTGTTATCCCTCTATAGCTAGAGCATGCACTAAGATCGCCTTTCTTTGGAAGCTTTATGAGTAGTCCCTCCTTCCACTCCTCTGGTATTTGTTCATCTTCCCAGATTTTCTTGAAGACTGTGTGTAGCAGTGTGGTGCTAGTTTCTATATCTGCTGTCAGTGCTTCTGCCGGTATATCATCTATTCCTGGAGCCGAACGCCCCCCACGATCAAGCTGGGTACCAGGCGGTAGGACTTCCGCGACTAGTAGGGGGGGGGGGGGAGGAAAGCCCGGTAAGAGCCGACGGAGAAGCGACCGACGTGTAGCAATTACACCGACAATAAACGACTTGCTACTACCACCATGTGTCGGAGTTTGCTACACTGCGACCTGCCTGGCTAATGGAAGTCAAACTTCTGAGCCGGTTTTCGTATATATATATATATATATATATATATATATATATATATATATATATATATATATATATATATATATATATATATATAGAGAGAGAGAGAGAGAGAGAGAGAGAGAGAGAGAGAGTTTAAACTTGTGGGTTACTATTATGTTTTGGTTGCGTATTTAACGTAAGTCAATTTGTTAGACGCTGCTTTGAAAAAATAGTTTTACAAACATTTGTGAACATTGTAACATCACAATATAAATGACTATTATAATGTATCATAAAGTGAAATCAGATGAGAAATATAAAATGAGTAATATGACAAACATGATAGGCATTTTACTGTCAATATCCTAAATTAGATTTAGTTGCCGTTCAGAAGGCAATATGGACTAGAAATACATAAATTATAATAGTTAATGTAATATTAGACCTACACAGAATATAACATGGGTTGTACTACAGTGTTCTCCAAGTCTATATTATACTTAAAGTCTGTATTACAATGGTAACTCTGTTTTAATGTTATTCTACCACCCAGGGTAGAAATGAAAAAAAAAAATAGAAATTTAGAAACTTGTCCTTTCGCGGCTTTTTAAGGATACAAAATATACATGTTTTCGACTAAAAACAATTTTGCTCATAAAATTTTTATTTTTTAGTTCAGTACTAATACCTTTTATCCATCTAACCCGAGCATTCTGAACTTCTACAGCCCACGGATATTCTTTTATTTGGATGTGAAACAGGGTACCCTCCAGCAAATGTTACACTACTACGCCGACAGCGGCTATTTTCGAGCGGGTATTACATTATTTATTGCCCGCGGGGAAACATAAACTTTACAGCAATCTAAGGGCCAAGCACTAGTGTCCTAAAAATAAGTGGGATAAAAGTTGTTTTCTACAAAGTAAAGTTTGATATCAATCCCCATATAAGGACATGCACGTAAAAGTAATGAATGGGAAAAGATGCATTGATACGGTTGACCAATCATATTATAGTACAGTAAATCAAAATAATTCACGATAGGTGGCAACTAACCACGTGTGCCAGGCAGCCATCTTGTTTCTAGATTTTAAAAAAAACGATCGCCCGTCTTCGTTTGTTTACTTTTTGCATATACTTTTCTGTTTTAAAATTATACAACATTTAGGTTAATTATTAAAACTTTGCCAAGAAGTGCACTGTTTATTATCATTGGAACACTATTAAACATTGTTTGGTACGCTTTATGCAAAGCTGAAACAATGCGTCATGGACATGTCTGTCAGTTTGATGAATGTGCTGTCCATCCCCTTTACCCCTTCATCCCCTTCTCGCTATTCAACCAACGGCCAGTTTATAATAATTTTACACTATGCTGTGGTAGGTTTGAGCGCATTCATCAGACTTTACATCGGACTGTAAACGACACATGTGTTAATGTGTATGCCCTTCGGTCCGTGAAGGGTGTGCTAGCTACTGATGTAAATACTAGATGGGATAGCACGGAAATCTAGTGCTTGACCTTATCTACACAGATGTTATTCACGGTTCGATAAACATACGTAATCTATGCCTCATTGGATCTCCAACGGTTGAGGTGTGGGATTAGCCTTAAGCGCTGTACCCAGTAGGTTATCATCATAAGGCAATAAACTTGTGTAACCTACAATTTATGTGGGGATAGTTATTGTATTGAAGTGAGAAGACCGGCAAACAAACAAAACCTCATCTGGTTTGATGCTAGCTGTTCTCAGAATAACACTCGATTGATAGGATAGTTATTAATTCATAACCTTTGTATACATAGTTTCTGTTTACACAGAAAAATCTGCCTAAAACTTACAACATAAATCACTTAGACAAATGGTTCTTCCACATATAACAAGACGTATGTTTTCTCTGTGATCCATAAAAGGAAACGCACAGTGTCTTTTAGTTTTTACCGCCCTTCTTTTCTCAACTTTGCATGTTTACTAAAAATAAAACATTCAAATCGCTAAGGCTTTGGAATCCTTTTTCATACAAGACTGAAACATTCCATTTAGCATCATACCTTCTACAAAACAAAGTTTTTACATTACGTTCACTACAAAAAGCCTACTTTAGGCAATATTGATATGTATGTAGCACCACCCATTAATTTTTGTACATAAATGTACGTAAAAATTTGTATTAGAAATAGAGTACGAGCTATCGCAATAAATATGCATAGACATGTATAGTTTTGATTTAGAAATCTAAATCTTTTATCATCTTTTAAAAATCTTTTACGAAAATCAAGTCATTAGAGGTTTTAAGGTTTTAAAAGGTGTTAGTTTTCACACCTTTTCGCGGTTTCCTTGGCAACCAGTAGTAGTATATTAGGTCCCTTTTGGGTATTATGGGTGAGCAGGAGCAGGAGGTGGAGGTGAAGGTGGAACAAAGGATATATAGGAAAATACTCCCCCACCTGGGGGACCCGCAGGAACAATGACATATAGTAAAATACTCACCCACCAGGGTGAGGCGAAGGAGCCGCAGGAACAACGAGATATAGTAAAATACTCCCTGGGGGAGGTGGAGGGACACCGACATATAGTAAAATACTCCCCCGCCTGGGGGGAGGTGGATGGTGAGGGTTAAACATGTTATATAGTAAAATACTCCCCCACCTGGTGGTGGGGGATGCGGAGGGTGAGGAGCCGCAGGAACAATGAGATATAGTAAAATACTCCCCCACCTGGTGGTGGGGGAGGTGGTGGGGAAGTAGGTCAGTAGGTCACCACCGGTGACCTTGTGACGTAATCAGTCACCTTGTGACGTAATTAGTGACCTTGTGACGTAATCAGTGACAAAGTTAAGTAATTTTAATGCGTTTTTTAATTAGTTTGTTTATATTGTGTAAATTTTTATTAACGAGTTACGTAATTTGATTATTTGTTTGTATGTTTATTTTGTTTAAATTGTTTGTTTACTTGTTGTTTAATTACTTTGTTTATATTGTGTAATTTTTATTACGTAACTCGTAAATACATGTATTTTGTGTTTATGAGTTATATAAAGAGTAAAAAACTACATACCTGTTCATTGTGAGCGAGAACTACAATCTTTACATAACAATCGAAGGACCTGTTTTATAAAACAATATATATAGACATAGTAAATGCAATATGATTAAACTGACTACTTATATGTTTCTGTGTTTGTTTCTTTTTTTTTAATCGATATGCTGAAAAACTATTTAGGTACTTGATTGGCATTATGTGAAAAGAGGGATGTAGTGATGTAGGCTATATAAATAGACACAAAGATACATCTGACATATTGATCATGATCCTTCTCGAGATTGGCCTAAATTTGATGTCGACAGTGGAGTAAAATCAAACTTGAACTTTTTGTTGGACAATAGATAATTAGTTAATGATCAGAGGGTGATATAGTGATATTGTTAAGGACAATGTCCTGTTCCCAGATTGAATACGGTTGCTTGTCAGGATGAACGGGTTGATCTCGTGGTATTTGTGAACTGATACATTTATAGTAGACCCAATTGACATTAGGATTAAAGGTTTGTTTGTCTGTCTGTACCTTATTTTTGAGAAAATATACATATTTTTAATGCTGTCTTTAGAGTGCAGTAAAACTCATGTAGGGCTATTTGACGTATATGAGGCGATGTATTTAATTTGTAATTTTAGTTATTTTGCATATTTAATTTTTGAGACTTTATTTAATAGTAAATTGTAATTTTTAGCTTTACAATTGAAAATGTTTAGACATCTTACTTTAAACAATACAAATTACTTACTTCTTAAAATTCTGGAATTCTATATTGTATAGTTCACTGACTGTTGAGTCGCTCAGTTGTGTTTTGGTGTCATTTTCTACATCTTGTTTTAATGCTAGGTATTTGATACGACACATGACTTATTAATATATTTCTATTTAGAATACACATTTAAATTTTGAAATTATGATCTCCACATTTAAATACCAAACTATACTTTTAGCTTGATGATAATAAACAAATCATTAAAAAAACAATTGCATTTTCTCTTGTATCTGTTTAAAATGATTCTAACTTTGTCCAGTAATTTATATATGCAATCGTTTAAGTTTGGACATCGCCGTTAACACTCCAGTTAGTATACAATCACGTTTATGACACACAATTTATAAGTCATCATGACATTGAAAAGAGGGACATGTAAAAGAAGAACTGGGACAGTAATGTCATTTTTTAAAAACAGTAAATGGTTTGTAGTTTCAATAAATACAATGTAGGATAAATAATTGACTATAAAAATGAAACTATTTCATTAAAATAACAACTTAATATGATATACTAAAGGGCTTGAGTGTGTAACGTACATCTTGTCTCACTTCTCACCAAAGCTAGTTTGTGGCATAGTATTTGTTATAAATCTTAGTTGTTAATAAGCCCAAAACGTACACGAATAATGCAATTACATAATTACAGAACGTACTCTAATACAAGGATAGAAAAGATAACACAAATGTTCACCGTATTTTAAGGATTGTGAAAATACAAAAAAAATTTTAGGCACTTCTCTATGCAGATCAAACTAACAATCAGCTTAAGCTGGAAACAAGTTATTAAAAGAGATTCATCTTTAGTTTCATGTTTAATGCGGATACATCAACATTTAGCTGCACAGTTTCCGAAATTATGAAGAGTCCCAATTCTCCATGGTCCCACTACTCTACCTCATATATCCACTAGCTCTTACCCGTGCTTCGCTACGGTATGATGCTCCGGAATAAAAGTATTAAATGATTGAAGATAATCGTACATTATATAAAACAGCTGCACGTTTAAAATTCTTGTGAAATAAACATTTATTTCTCAATAGTAGGTATTAAAAAGCAGGGGAAATTTTAGAGAAAGCACAACAACACACACGATACCATAACACCCAAACCAAACCCACACCATCAACCCACCTCCACTACATTTCCACCTCCGGTTTAGATTATACAGTGATGTACGAGTCGATATATTTTTAAATATCCGGGTTAAGAGAAACATAAATGCATTAAACACTATAGAGATTATACATTTGAATCAATAATAAGGTATTGTTTGCAGATTTGCATCAACTGTTAAATGCTCATATAGATATAACCGAAAACTTTACGGTGCTGAGCATGTTCGTATGCAATTTGGTCTACATTGTGTATGCGTGTGATGTATACGGGTGGTTGACTGAGGGTTTCAATGTCTATGTAGTAGAGTAAAAGTAAAGTTCACTTAAATAACTGACGTTCTTTGGGGCAATTGAAGTGGTACCTAACACACAATAGGGAAATTCATCGCAGCTAGGCATAGTGCTAGACACTATCTCTTTAAATACTTAAATCATAGATTCAGTTGAAATGCACTTCATTGACAGGATTGCAAGACAACTTTATGTATATGTATATATATATATATATATATATATATATATATATATATATATATATATATATATATATATATATATATATATATATATATATATATATATATATATATATATATATATTTATTTATATATATATATATATATATATATATATATATATATATATATATATATATATATATATATATATATATATATATATATATACTTCATCGCATGAGAAGTAAATGTGTGTCGCGCTTCTCTTCTTGATGACATACAAACGTTTTGAAAATATATTAAATGTACTGCTTACCTTGTAAAATTAATTTACAAAAAAGTTTTAACTGGAATTTAAAATTCAGTTCACTACAATTTTCGTCGACAAAAATAGATATTTTTTTCATTGTATTATAGAGTTTGTGTTCAAAAGCTTGAAATAATATACCTAATAAATACAGTGCCATACTATTATTCCTATTAAATGGTATTGGACTTAAATCGCTTGATTTTTCATGTTCTTGCATTAGAAGATCTTCTTTAAGCAATAATTGTAGAATGTTATCATGACCTTTTTTTGAAGCAAGCATTAAAGCATCTCGTCCATCTTCATCCACGCGTTTAATATCAGCTCCGCCGTTGATAAGTAACTCTACTATTTTGTCATGTCCATTCTTTGAAGCAAGCATTAAAGCATCCCATCCCTTTGTATCCACACGATTAATATCAGCTCCGCCGTTGATAAGCAACTCTACTACTTTGCCGTGTGAATTACGTGATGCAATCATTAAAGCATCCCATCCTTTGTTATTAACAAGATTAATATCAGCTCCGCTGTTGATAAGTAACTCTACTATTTTGTCATGTCCATTCTCTAAAGCAAGCATTAAAGCATCCCTTCCATCTGTATCCACACGATTAATATCAGCTCCTCCGTTGATAAGTAACTCTACTATTTTGTCATGTCCATTTCTTGATGCAATCATTAAAGCATCCCATCCACACTTGGTTACACGATTAATATCAGCTCCGCTGTTGATAAGCAACTCTACTACTTTGCCGTGTGAATAACGTGAAGAAAGCATTAAAGCATCCCATCCATCTCTATCCACACGATTAATATCAGCTCCGGCGGTGATAAGTAACTCTACTATTTTGTCATGTCCATTTCTTGATGCAATCATTAAAGCATCCCATCCATAGTTGATTACACGATTAATATCAGCTCCGCCGTTGATAAGCAACTCTACTACTTTGCCGTGTGAATAACGTGAAGCAAGCATTAAAGCATCCCATCCGTCGTTATTTACATGATTAATATCAGCCCCGCCGTTGATAAGTAACTCTACTAGTTCGTCATGTCCATTCTGTGAAGCAAGCATTAAAGTATCCCATTCATCTGTATCCACACGATTAATATCAGCTCCGCCGTTGGTAAGTAACTCTACTATTTTGTCATGTCCATTCTGTGAAGCAATCATTAAAGCATCCGATCCATCTGGTTTAACACGTTTAATATCAGTACCGCTAGTGATAAGTAACTCTACTATTTTGTCATGTCCATTTCTTGATGCAATCATTAAAGCATCCCATCCATCTGTATCCACACGATTAATATCAGCTCCGGCGGTGATAAGTAACTCTACTATTTTGTCATGTCCATTTCTTGATGCAATCATTAAAGCATCCCATCCATCTGTATCCACACGATTAATATCAGCTCCGGCGGTGATAAGTAACTCTACTATTTTGTCATGTCCATTTCTTGATGCAATCATTAAAGCATCCCATCCATCTGCTTTAACAAGTTTAATATCAGCCTGGCCGTTGATAAGCAACTCTACTACTTTGCCGTGTGAATAACGTGAAGCAAGCATTAAAGCATCCCATCCATCTGTATCCACACGATTAATATCAGCTCCGGCGGTGATAAGTAACTCTACTATTTTGTCATGTCCATATCGTGAAGCAAGCATTAAAGCATCCGATCCCCTATTGGTTACATGATTAATATCAGCCCCGCCGTTGATAAGTAACTCTACTATTTTGTCATGTCCATTCTGTGAAGCAATCATTAAAGCATCCGATCCATCTGGTTTAACACGTTTAATATCAGTACCGCTAGTGATAAGTAACTCTACTATTTTGTCATGTCCATTTCTTGATGCAATAATTAAAGCATCCGATCCATTATTGGTTACATGATTAATATCAGCTCCGGCGGTGATAATTAACTCTACTACGGTCTCATGTCCATTCTGTGAAGCAAGCATTAAAGCATCCCATCCATCTGTATCCACACGTTTAATATCAGCCTGGCATTTGATAAGTAACTCTACTACTTTGGCATGTCCATTCTGTGAAGCAATCATTAAAGCATCCCATCCGTCGTTATTTACATGATTAATATCAGCTCCGCCGTTGATAAGTAACTCTACTACTTTGTCGTGTGAATTACGTGAAGCAAGCATTAAAGCATCCCATCTGTCGTTATTTACATGATTAATATCAGCTCCGCCGCTGATAAGTAACTCCACTATTTTATCATCTCCATTTTTTGAAGCAAGCAGAAACGCTTTACCTTCATCTTCATCTACACGATTAATATCGGTTTTGCTGGTGATAATCAAATCTACATTATTAGTATCATGTCCAACACTTGATGCCATAGTTGAAGTGTTTAATTCACCTTTAATCATAATATTAACATTCTCTCCTTTTTTTATTAGCTATCCTATAATTGTATCATTATCAAAATGCGTTGAAAGAATTTTGAAAAAAGTAATGGACCGTGCCGAATGCTTCTATAAGCAAGCTGGTCTTTTTTATCTTCAGTTCATGATGCAAGAGTGTATTATAATTTTCCAAATAGCCGTTGAAACACCATAACGCTGAGTTTTTTCTCTACAACTATTTATTGATACCTAAGTATTTAGCTAAGCATGATTACTTACTAATTGTCTTTATTAACAATGCAGTTTCATATTGGCACCAGCTCTTTGTCGATCTTTTCTTGTTGTATTTTTATAGGCGGAATTTTTTATCACATTTTATTAAAATTTCGACTTTTTTGAATTTCGAAATACAATCATTAATTCATCATCTTTGAGTTTGATTCTCTTAAATAAAATATTTGTTTTAGCATTGTTTCCTAAAGCTATGTTATTAGATTAGTTTCAAATCTCTTAGCCGATATCAAACGTTCCTGTGGTTTACCAGACTTTTAGCAGCAAACAGATCCTTATTAATTAATTTATTTTGGCAACATAGTTCATCAAAAGATAGACTTTTAATTTTAGAAAAAAAGAAATGTATTTGCATAGCTTGTCTTGGCATTTGTATTAATTTCTTGTTAGACGTCGTAAGCACAATTTTCGTACTTTTTATTGCGCACTTTGTTATGTCGCATTAGTGCCACCTTAATTCAGTTTCTTCATTATCAAAGAACATATATTTTCATTTCGTACAAAGTTGTTTTACACAATGTTTCGTCGTTTAAAAGAATATCGTTGCTATGGACTTGACTTTTTAACAAGCGAAGTTTTAGTTTTGAATTCATTTGATGAGTTCACCTGAAAAAAAATCTTTATTACATCTCGATTCCCAATGCTTTAAATGCTTTAATTTGCATAGCTCAATATGTAAACAATTCCTTAAAGCCAACATAAAAAAAAATGAATCTTTCAAGTTACCAGTCGTGTTCACTATCGTCGGCCACGACGACACATTACAATACTCGTACATGTTGTAAAACGTAGTTGTCTTAAAGAATTAAAGAAAGCAGGGATATATTAGGGGGTTACAAAATCAACAGCAGAGAACCGGACAAAAAGGGAAATTATTGTTGAGGCACTATAATACACAAGGACTAAAGAGGGTTAAGTAAGAAGGTACTTGATATAAAATGACATCTATAATTTAATGTTAGAAATTTGAAACATAAATGTACATTCTAGCAAAATGTAACTTTTGAAAATGTAGGTATTTAGTTTTAAAACAAGAACAATATAACGTGGAGAAATGTATCCTTGTGTAGAACACGTTAAACATGACTCCAGTTAATCTTACAAAACGTTAATAGCAAGAGATGTACACAAATACTAAATTCAAATTTTAGAGTATGTAGGAGTGTTTTAAGTGGATGTTGATGATGGTAACACGATGAGTATAGCAAACAATACTTATGGTAGCTTGCTGATAAACACACACAAATATATACACGCACACGCGCTCGCGTGAACTCTCGCATACACACGAATACTATGTGTTATACATGTCTACTTTTATGATTTCGAATGTTTTTCAATTTGAAATTATTAGTATAATACATATTTTCCAGAGAGAGCGATTATGGTACTAGTTAATTGATAGGCAATGATATGTAATAAAAGTCAAGGATAAATTAATCGCAGGAAAACGAACAAGGGTTTCATTATATATTTTTAACGTCCTGTAAATGGCTATCAACAATTAACGCAATATGAATCAACGTAAATGTATATGGCAATTATAAGCTACTTAGCACTTGGTAAAGCAGATATCCTAATATATAAAAGGCCACGTTCGCACTTCTCTCTCTCTCTCTCTATCTCTCTCTGTCCGCAAAATATTTTCGCCGGACATCACGTCAGAATCGGCAGCGATATATGAAGAACTTTATACGAACTTTTGTTGAAAATAATATGTTAGATGTTTTAAATGTATAACCACAATGTTATTTAAAGAAGAAAAATAAAAACTAAAGGCGTATTTGAATATAGAGAAACAGTATTATTTATGCAACCGGAAAAGCATTTAAACTTGGGACAAGAATGCATTTAACAATGACGTCGCTTATTGTTTACACTAAAAAAAGAGCACGAAACTGATGACGTCATCTTCCGAGTTTAGAATAAAAAGAAATGAACTATTTCATTCAAATATGATTTAGAGCTAGATATCTATGTACGCTATAAATGTATACAATACGATTTTCTCGGCCTAAACTTAAACAAATTATTTTATCTATTTGGATTCTAGATCTAGAGATTCTAGATCTAGATTTAGACTCTGTAGAATCTATTCCAAAAATAAATTTCTATAATAAACCTTTTCAGGACTTAAATATTTTATAGAAATCTTTGTTTGTTTAGCAACGAAACTGGCTAATTTTGGGTAAAAAAATTAATTTGAAAAAAAATAGGCATATTTGCCTAAGTTATTTTTTTTTTAAACACTTCTTTTATTCTCCATATTTTAAAGGTACCTAATTAGCTGATGTTGCCGGATCGAGACACACCAAGTCAAACCTAATTTTTTTTATATGTGAATCTTCCTATTTTTAACACGTTTTTCTTAACTCAGCTTCGCGTTTATTTGTTTGTTTGTTTGGATGTTTGTTGTTAAAATTGACATCGAAAATTAGCCCACTTCTGATTGCTCTAGAGATCTGAAATTTGGCATGCAGGCTATTTTCGCCTAACAACTTCAGATGCAATCATAAAAACTAGCAATTAGAGACCTAAATTAGCTTAATTAAATTACGACCCCAGGAACATAAAATTGAGGACATGTTTTCTAAAGCAAAAAATATCAATCCAGATTTATCAAAATATCAAAATTAAGAGGTTTTATCAGTGGCGGAGTGGTCTAGCGGTAAAGAGTTGGACTGCTAACCCGTTACTCTCAGGTTCGAATTCGGGTTTAAGTCAGTAGACCGTCCCTGAGTCCACCCAACTCTGATGGGTACCTAAAAAATCCTCTAAAATTTTATGTATTTAAAAACACTTAGTCAAGTCATACTTAATTCAAGTCATTGGATAAAGTAGAAAATAAACTATATAAAAACTTTTTAAAAACCACGTTTTTCATGTGTAGCAACGGACTAAAAAGGAGAAAATAAAATACTTAAAAAAAACTTTTGAAAAAACCACGTTTTTCTTGTGGACTAAAAAGTAGAAAATAAATTTTGTGCTTCCTCGAGCTGTGCAGGTTCTTGTGATGACTGTTCATACATTTGATGACAAAAAACGTGGGTCGGGCAGATGGGTCTGGAAATTTGATGCCTACACATTTTACACACAATAGAGAAGACAATTTAAATACAGCTAAATACTAAAGAATATATACATTAATGTTAGAAAATAAATACAGTACATCCAACAAATCACCCCCCCCCCTCATCGTTTAAAAGAATACAAGTAATATTCTACTTTATCAATAAATACGTTTGTATAATTTAAGATCTTAAACTAATGAAAATAACAACACACCATATTAGATGATGATCTAGGGCAGAAGGAAAAACCCGACACAGTCGACTACACATGTTCACAAGACGACTACGACACTCATTTAACTTGCGTGTAGGTGTAGAGTGTAGCGACAAGTGGTCTATAGACTCCATGTTTCGAATACAGCAGTATGTTTTTAAACGTTCTATAATACAATGCTTGGGGATATAAGTCAGTTAGTTACGCTGACATTTTGTTATGGAAATCATATATAAACACGTTTTTTTTTTACTTTCTCGTATATGCGAAGTATATAGAAAGTCTTGTAATCGTGGAAAGAAAAATCGAGTTTTTTGGAAACCTCGACGTTTTACATCTTACTGATACGAAAAAACATAATTTTGCAATCTGGTCCGTATGTCTGTATGTGTGTGTGTGTGTATGTGTCTGTAAACACGATAACTTAAGTACCGTCAGAACTAAGTTGATGAAATTTCATATATAAGTATTTTATCAAAATCGTATCAACTTTTGAGTGATTTCCGATAAACGGAAGTGGTACTTTTTTTTTGAATTTTTTAAAAGCCTATAACTTGAGTACTATTTCAGATAGATAATTAAAATTTCACATGCTAGTAAAAGATCTAATTCTCTACCTTTAGTAATTTCCGTTGACTGTAAGTAGTAATTGCCGCTATTTCCAATTTCTCAAAAAACGCATGTAAATTTATAAAGTACTAATAATATTGCGCACTATTATGCACATTTTGTTTTGGCGTTCACTTGGTGCGCAATTCTTTTTTCTACTAGATTCTATTCTATTTTTAAAAGTTTAAGTAAACAAAAATCATGCTATATTCCGAGTTGCCATCCCACGTAGTGTTATATTAGAATATTCGAGAAATTTTACGGGAGATAACTACCAGTTTATTTCTAAATAATATCTTTCTTTTTTTGTCTACGGTGATTATATACTCAGAGAAGGTGCTCCTCTCCTGGAGAATAAACTAAAATAAATATTTACTAGGCGTTCTTGTAAAGTGTTCCGTCATATGAGATTTTTGGTACCATAGTAGGAAAATAATTAAACTGAATATTTAAAAAAGAAATGAAAACTAACAAATAATTATAAGTGTGTTCTTTAAAAAGTATTAACGTTTATATTAATTTAGATTTCTAGCTTAAGATAATTTTTAATACTAGACTACCCGTTATCTAGTTTGATAACAGTTGGTTTCGGGGGTCATCAATAAATGACACCACGTCTTTCACTTATAATCACAAAATAACCAGAACCCACATTCAAACAAGATGTTTTTATCTTTTAAAAACACCGATTTCAGCTGAGCATGGGTCTGACCCCACTATTCCTTCATATACTGACGTCACTACTCAACTCTACTTCACCTGCCCAGGGTCCCGCCGTGTCACAGACAACATGTTTACGTCGTTTAAAAAAAAACGATTCCGGCCGAGCATGTCTCTGACCACACTATCCTTTCTTATGCTGAGGACAAAGAAACAGGTCAAATCTACTTCACCTGCCCTGTATCCGAACAAGTTCAGATAGGCAACTTTATCATTCACATCTAAATAAATGACATTTTTTTTAACATTGACGTGTTGTGTCTAGAACTCGTGCCACCCGCATGAAAGCCTATTACACTAACACTGACTCGCTAAGTCATTGATGCTTTTATTATTGTATAATTTAATACTTTGAGTTTCCTTATGCAACTTGATTTACGCGCATAGGCCATATCTAGATCTAGATCTAGTAACTTTCAAATGAAATGTTATCTTAAATTAGCCAATTCCATAGCTAAACAAACACAGATTCATATAAAATAATGAAGGTCTGAAACAGTTTAGTATAGAAACTCATTATTATCTAAATCTAGATAGAATTGTCTCGGAATCTACGACTGGTTTGCTTACGCCTAGATCTAGTTATTGTCGTAAATCTTGCTAAATCTAGATTAGACAGATTCTAGATCTAAATCTTGCTAAAATCTTGCTAAATCTAGATTAGACAGATTCTAGATCTAGATAGATAAATCACTTGTAATCTAGAATGAGATGATCCGTGATGCTAAAAAGCAAAGATCTATATCTATAAGTATTTAAGGACTAAAAAAGTTTTATTATGAAACTCAAAAATGTATTATGATTTTAAAATGGATTGTATTTTAACTATTTTATCTTTGGTTTGACCTAGATTCTAGATCTAGTTCTATGAATAACTTTCTTCGACAGCTGATATTTAGATTGTAGGGCTACAGAAATTTATTGTATAAGTATACATAAAATGAAAAGAACAGTTGAAAATGGATATAAATGTTGGAACGTAATTAAAACAGGAAACGGACGTATTGTTAAAGTTATAGCCGACTTAAAATTAGCTTTAGAACACGTTAAGCATTGGAATGTTTACACAATCTTCGATAGATAGATAGTAGATAGATAGATAGATGAATAGTTTTATATTTGACTTATTAAATGAAAGTAGCGACACGTACTGAAACACAATTGATCTGTGAGATCCCCACCTTGCAAATTCGATGGAGAAACGTAAGATGTGGTTAATGTATAACTGTAATGATATGTATTTAACCCAGCCCCTAAAATGCCACCCTGACTTTCGGATGCGTATTTCAAATAAGAAAATTGTATTTATGTATCAGAATATAGTTTATGAAATAAACTAGTTTTAGAAAGTTTATTTACCCTAAAAATCAGACAAGTTAAGCTTAAGATAGACGCTGATGTAGGTCTGTTGTAGGATAGTGGAGGCTAGTGGAGGTTAGAGAAGGAGATTTAATTCGTTCAATTACTCACTGTCAATGCAAACGTCTTTCGGTCACTTTAAATCACATTCTTTTTAACGAATTGTTTAAGCCCACTAATTGGGTTACTCTTATCTTAAATCTCGCTCGTATGTCAAAAAGCTAAATTTATCTAGATCTACATCTCATGTCTAAATAATGCCTTATCCATGGCACTAAAATGTCTATGTACCACTGTATTCTGTATATTTATTATATGTATGTATGTGAAATGGTTTATGTTTACAAATTTACTATAAAAAATAAATCACCGTTTTAAAATCTTCTTTAGCTACATTTTGTTTTCGTATTATATATTGCTAATGATTAATTAAAAAAAAACAACAATAAGGAACATATTTACCTGCTAAAAATAAACTGCTTTGTGTAAGAAAACTAAATCACAAGTGCTTCAGACAAACGTCACCAGCACACTGTCGAGTAGACAAACTTTGCTACTGTAAACACACATCAGGCGAGTCAGGTGACTTCCATTGAAAAAAAATAAACCTTAGCTAATACGTTAAGCAGACTATTTACCTAAATACTGTTTGAATTGGTTGTTTTTCTAGTAGCTATTATTTGAATTTTTAATTAAAGCATCATAAAATCGAGTAGCATAATATCATATTGTGTTGTGTTTTGACACATTTGATCAGCTAATGCAATGTGTAAGATAATAAATATTGTTTTCCTTGCCTGTACAGTCGTACTTGAAGTAAAGGAATGTCTAGGAGATGAAGGTAAGATAGATCGTCGCACACACAAACATGCCGAATTGCAAACAATAGAATATCTGGCCACACAAAGTTGGCAACTGTAAATACGTTAAGCTTTCTGAAGTAGCTAATACCATGCCTGACCTAACGATCAAGATATCCGTTACTTTCACAATTCAGAATGACCATAATTTGTACCAGGTACTAAAGATTGATATCCTTGTTATAACATCTTTCTACGCAACAGTATGGGTTAGTTATTGTAGAACAATCTTTGCGATAGAAGACCTCTTTATTTTTTTTTACAAAACCTGTACCAAGGTACACGAAAATTACATTATTTAACAAAATGCATTGTTTTTGTTCGGAAATTTGGGACTTAAACGGCCTGGGCTACCCCACATGTCTTGTGTGTTAGCTATCTGATTTAAATAGTGATAACCAGTTTTTAAGCAGCCTATATAATATGCTTACGTTGATTCATGTTGCATTTATATATGACGACATATTACAGGATATTACGCTACATCATAAAACCCATTGTCAGTTTCCTGCGATTAACTTATCACTATCAGTTATAACCTGTTAATACAAATGACTGGTAATCACTCTCTCTTGAGAAAATGTAATATACTAAGAGCAGCAAACTGAAAACATATTCATGCACATATTCATGAAAACATATTCATACACATAGCAATAGGCATGCATAACATGTATTATTCGTTTGTATGCATGCATGTGTATATATGTTGACTTGTGCGTGCATGCGTGCATACGTGCGTTCGTGCGTGCGTGTGTGTGCGTGTGTGTGTGTGTGTGTTGGCTATACTCATCATGTTGCAATCATCAACATCTAATGATATTATTTTCGTTACTGTTTAGAACCTTAAGCAAAGAATGCAAGATATTATTTGGTTTTCAGCTTCTCTGTTAAAAAATAAATAACCCAACAGTACCAGGTAATTATTATCAGTCATTATTTACTTATTTTCACGACCATTCGAATTTTTTTCTTTGCTTATCTTTATGCGCAGTAAGAGCTTACGTGAAACAAAAAAAAAAAATTCTTGTCGCAACTACATCCATTTATGTACATCTAATTTATGAATGATTAACAAAAAAGCAGGAAAGAACCTATCACGTTTTAATAAGTAGATTTGCAATGACTTAGAAAAGTATGCATTGTTTTATTAGCGTCCCCCACCCTTATTCTGCTGCCTTCATGCGCTCGCGGCAGTGAGCTCTGACATGACTAATAGACTGCGCAGCTGGTTTAGAACTTATTTAACAACCAATCACTGAGTAGGAATTGCACCAAATACGGGTAGTCGGACTCCCGTGGTGCGTGTTCAGATTGCATTGTGTTAAATGTTTAGAACGGGTCATGGCCTTTTTGTTGTGCGCAAGCTGAATCCAAAATACCCAGGTCAGGATGACCTTCAAGAAAAAAAAAACGCCTGGTCTGAGAATAAAAATACACAATAGATGTATGAGCTAGGATTTCAATTGTCTCTATTATTAGGGGGTTTGAGAGAGGGCTATCACTACAATTATTTCCAAAACAGCATTGCTTCCAGAAGCCTAAATCCCAGAGATATACACAGTCACACATACACACGATTGACCATACACATACACAATACATACGTTTAAAACACACACAATAAATCAATCCGTTTACCTACTAGCCCCACACCTTCAAACACACCACCCAACTCAGCACGACACCATGAGCGACACACCAATAAATAAACCCCTCACCACCCAACTCAGCATGACACCATGAGCGACACCCCAAAATAAACCCCTCACCACCCAACTCAGCATGACACCATGAGCGACACCCCAAAATAAACCCCACACCACCCAACTCAGCACGACACCATGAGCGACACCCCAAAATAAACCCCCACACCACCCAACTTGGCACGACACCATAAACGACACACCAAAATAAACCACTCACCATACCGATCCACTCGTCACCTTACGCTCCAAACGCCAACCAATAATCTGAACCACAACACCTCACAGCACACACCGCAAACATCACAACCTCCATGACACCCACAGTCCACGACCCACATTCCACAACCACACATAGAACAACCAACACCTCACACCACTTAGCATATGACTGCACATAAACACTTATAGCAGTGTTCTCGAGAAAGGATTTGGATGTATTCGTCCGTCGTCGTGAATGTAGTCAAGTCTTCGTATACGTTGTGAATGTCGTCGTCCTTGTCCATCAAGTGGATGTAATGTGTAATATATCTACGTTTTCATGTGTGGTCGACCCTGTACTCAACTAGATTCGCAACACACAGCCTATTCCACTAAACACATACACTTCATATCATACAGAGTAAACTAAACCCAAAACTATTTACCTCACGTTCTAAAACATACCACTCCACACCCAACCCTCACAATGCATAAACAGCACTCAAAACAAAACCTAAAACCACCCGGAACCACAACCCTTTACTTTCGATTTGCACACCCCCCGCTCGAGTTTTTCTCTATATATTTTGCTATTTTTTGCCTTGGTGTCACCCCCCTAAATGGTGTCACCCGGTGCGGTCCGCACCCCCGCCCCCCCCTCGCTACGCCCCTGCTTCACATGCAAGCAACCTTACACCCACTTACCCGCACACAATCGTGTATCTTAAACCAAACAAACCACTTTCATTACCTAACCCATCAACCACATACATCACACACAAACCAGCCCCCAAACCAATTAGATCAACACCGTGAAGTTTTCGCGAAAATTAATACGAGCATTTAACAGCCTTTTGCAAAACTTTAATCAACACAATATTATAATAGCAAAGAAATAGTTTATACCGCGTTTAATGCATCAATGTTTGCTTTAACCCATTGACAGTCTTCCTGGTAAGCTTTCTGCTAAAAATAAATTTCAAAATGGCGGCGCTTGGGAGTAGGTTGCAATTTGACGATCTCACACTTATGCACATAAGTGTGGTAAAGTTTATTTAGGCCTAAAAAACCGAAAACAAAAATACTTTTTTCTTACACCGTTCGAAAACAAGTCAGTGGGAAAAAAATAATGCTGCCTTTTGTGTTTTAAATTGCATAATTTTGTTCGTATAACAGTTACAAATTATGCTTCTATTACTGACCTTAACACACATTATTTAATATATATAAACCAAACCTGTCAAACGCTGGTTATTTGACTTATCGGTGCAGCAGGCGCTTAAAATGTTAAAATGTTAAAATGTTAAAATGTTAAAATGTTAAAATGTTAAAATGTTAAAATGTTAAAATGTTAAAATGTTAAAATGTTAAAATGTTAAAATGTTAAAATGTTAAAATGTTAAAATGTTAAAATGTTAAAATGTTAAAATGTTAAAATGTTAAAATGTTAAAATGTTAAAATGTTAAAATGTTAAAATGTTAAAATGTTAAAATGTTAAAATGTTAAAATGTTAAAATGTTAAAATGTTAAAATGTTAAAATGTTAATGTTAATGTTAATGTTAATGTTAATGTTAATGTTAATGTTAATGTTAATGTTAATGTTAATGTTAATGTTAATGTTAATGTTAATGTTAATGTTAATGTTAATGTTAATGTTAATGTTAATGTTAATGTTAATGTTAATGTTAATGTTAATGTTAATGTTAATGTTAATGTTAATGTTAATGTTAATGTTAATGTTAATGTTAATGTTAATGTTAATGTTAATGTTAATGTTAATGTTAATGTTAATGTTAATGTTAATGTTAATGTTAATGTTAATGTTAATGTTAATGTTAATGTTAATGTTAATGTTAATGTTAATGTTAATGTTAATGTTAATGTTAATGTTAATGTTAATGTTAATGTTAATGTTAATGTTAATGTTAATGTTAATGTTAATGTTAATGTTAATGTTAATGTTAATGTTAATGTTAATGTTAATGTTAATGTTAATGTTAATGTTAATGTTAATGTTAATGTTAATGTTAATGTTAATGTTAATGTTAATGTTAATGTTAATGTTAATGTTAATGTTAATGTTAATGTTAATGTTAATGTTAATGTTAATGTTAATGTTAATGTTAATGTTAATGTTAATGTTAATGTTAATGTTAATGTTAATGTTAATGTTAATGTTAATGTTAATGTTAATGTTAATGTTAATGTTAATGTTAATGTTAATGTTAATGTTAATGTTAATGTTAATGTTAATGTTAATGTTAATGTTAATGTTAATGTTAATGTTAATGTTAATGTTAATGTTAATGTTAATGTTAATGTTAATGTTAATGTTAATGTTAATGTTAATGTTAATGTTAATGTTAATGTTAATGTTAATGTTAATGTTAATGTTAATGTTAATGTTAATGTTAATGTTAATGTTAATGTTAATGTTAATGTTAATGTTAATGTTAATGTTAATGTTAATGTTAATGTTAATGTTAATGTTAATGTTAATGTTAATGTTAATGTTAATGTTAATGTTAATGTTAATGTTAATGTTAATGTTAATGTTAATGTTAATGTTAATGTTAATGTTAATGTTAATGTTAATGTTAATGTTAATGTTAATGTTAATGTTAATGTTAATGTTAATGTTAATGTTAATGTTAATGTTAATGTTAATGTTAATGTTAATGTTAATGTTAATGTTAATGTTAATGTTAATGTTAATGTTAATGTTAATGTTAATGTTAATGTTAATGTTAATGTTAATGTTAATGTTAATGTTAATGTTAATGTTATCTACACTACACATTAATGTCATATCTACACTACACATATACACACAGTCACACATATACAATTACCCATAGACATACATAAGACAACAAACAGAATAGATCAATCACCATACCAACTGACACAACATCTTAAACCACACCACCTCACTCCGCATTACACCGTGAACGACAGCCCTAAAAAAAACATCACAACACCGATCCTCTCGTCACTTTACGCTTCGAACGGCACCCAACATCCTGAACCACATCTTACACAATACGCCACCCAACATCCTGAACCACAACATCTTACACCACACGCCGCAAACATCACAACACCCTAGATCTAAATTCTAGATTTAGACTCCATCTACTCTAGAATCTATTCCAATAATAAATTTCTATAATAAACTATTTCAAGCCTTAATTATTTTATAGAAATATTTGTTTAGCTGGCTAATTTGGGATAAACAATTAATTTGAAAGAGCAGGCATATTAGACTATTAGTGTAAGTTAAATTACTTAACTACCTCTTTTATTCTTACTAGAATCTATAACTCATAAGGTGCTTAAATAGCTGAGATGATAGTGTACTTGATACCATACGCATTGTATGGGTTCTAGACTCACAAAGCCAACTTAAATTTTCTTTTTATGTGTGAATCATCCGATTTTAGAATATAAAGAAATGAACTACTTCATTTTAATTTGATTTAGATATAGATCTATAGATCTACTCATCAAGACATACGCTATGAAATATATGCAATTTTATCGCTCAAACTAATTCAAATTACTTTAAAAAAAAAAACAAGATGACCATTGAATAGCTAGATTTTTAACGGAATCATTTAAGTCTTTTAATCAGTGTGTGCATTTAAGATGGTGTTCTGTTGACTAATAATGTATATAATATAATGTGTATGATTTGGTTTTAATGTTTCGAACACGTATTGGTAGTCTATGTTATTTTAAATGTGTCGGATTTTTAGCTATTTAGTTATATATTTGCATGGTCACTAATATTGTTCAACGTGTAGTAACGCACATTGAGGATTTTTAAAAATTCCAATGCATCTAAATGGTTATTTTTAGAATGGCAAACTGAAGTATTAGAAACTGTAAGAAAATCACGGCGCCCCACGTTTTTCATTTTTTGTCATAATGCGCACGCAGTTTGCGATCGCTTATAGTAAAGTGATCGCTTGCATTATTGCGATGTATAGCATTTATTTTCTACCTTTTAGTTCAATCAGAAAACGTGGGTTTTTAAAAAAAAAAATTATGATAATTATTTTCTACTTTTTAGTCTTTGTCTGTTTGTTTGCATTCAAATCTTGCTATCGATTTTATCTTCTCGCATTCACTTTTTTTGGGTAAACGAAGACAAACACTCACAAAGGACGAACACAAAGATAAAAGGGACTTATCGGTGACAAACTTCTAGCATAGTCTTTTGCGCAAGCTCAGGGGAAGGTATCCCTTAGAAGCAAGCATGTGATATTTTGTCGCTTGATTAGGATAGCACTGCTTATGACAAATATCACAAGTTATATTGCAAAAAGTGTTTATCGTGTCGAAAAATGTTTTCATTGCTGCCGAACGTTGGGCGTAAGCAGTGCGTCGACGTTGCAATTCTGCTTCATGCCTTTCTTTGTCTTGACGAGCAGTAGCATGACGCTTTCTGTCTTTTGCTTGGCGAGAGACCCTTTCTTCTTCGGTCTCAATCGCAAGCGCAGCAGCAGTTCGTTCTTTCTGCGTAGCAAGACGAGAGATCCTTTCTTGTTCTGTCTCCATCGCTAAAGCAGCAGATTTTCGGTTTCGATCTTTTTCAAGCTTCTTTTGATACTCACCTTCTTCCAAAATTTTTGGTCGTTTAGGAGGATTTTCCAATCTGTATCCTGCATTGCGCTTCTCCTGATACTTCTTGCGTGCCTTTTCCAATCGACGTATCTTCTGTGTTGCCGTTTCTTTCACCATTTTGCCCTCGCGAGCAAACCATTCGACCATCAACATTCTTCTTCCGCATCAGTCAGATTTGCATAGGTTTGTACACAAACACCGCGTGACCACTACTCAGCCAATCGCGTGCTCGCTCCTTCATGATTTTTTTTTCATTTGTTTTCAGTAAGCCAAAAGAGGGAAAGTACCGAACCTTGTTTTTATCAAATTACAATTACTAGGTTATGTCCCTTTTTTGTACAAATCAATAGGAGTATAAAATGATCAATAACATTTTTCCATGGATCAATTTAGTAATAATAATAATTGAGTATTGTATTGTCATCGGAAACAAAGCTTCCCTGAAAATGTCAGCGCGCTAGCTACTTGGGAAGTGCCCGATATTTCGATCGCAAGATTTGATGGAAAAACAGACGCGAAAGCAAGTTAAAGAAAACGTGGGAACAAAAAAGTCCTTAAGTGAAGAGGCTCTCGAGTTATCTTTCCTTACACGGCCCGCGCGGCAGAAAGTTACAATAGCTTAGTATTTTAAGCAGACATTTAGACCACACGATTGTCCGGAAATTAAAATATGTGTACAAACAAACAACTGAAGTGCTATTTTAAATGTTAAAATCTGAGCTGCTTAAACTAAACATAAAATTTAGACCCCTTGTACAGACAGGGAGTGGCAAGTATAATTAACCGATACAAGTGGTGTGACATAATCAGAAGGTGAGGGTGGCGGGGGGGGGGGGTCGACTTTCCCCAATTTGGTTTCATGGCTGTAAACAATCTTCTACAGGAGAAATAGACCAATTATTATACGACTCATATCATGCATGGTAAAATCATCAACAATTTATAGCAGCCTGGTATTTCTACATTTGAAGGAAAATCGGCTTAAAATGATATCCCGTTATGTACGATTAGAAAAATAAGACTATCGGAACGAAAGACAGATAAAAATGAAAATATTTACACAATAAGAAATCAATGTTGTATCATTAAAGACTATTTTTGTAAAGCATATCAGAGTATAAAAGTACAGAATATGTTAAATCAGGCAAACATTATAGACCTATATTTAAGGCGAGTTTATTATTCAAGTTAACTCAAAACAAAAGTCTACAAGTATGACGCTCAACTTTACGAGAGTCTTAAAGTGTTTGGAGTGTTTCAAGATGATGATGGAGTAATGAATTCAGACAAACTGACGTCATTCTTTACTTGTCGTTACACTTGAATGCGTAAATACATTGCATATATGTAAATATTATATAAAAAAGAAATAGATTACGGTTGTGGCTATGGTTATGGTTATGGTTATGGCTATGGCTACGGCTACGGTTACGGTTACGGCTACGGTTACGGTTACGATTACGGTTACGGTTACGGTTACGGTTACGGTTACGGTTACGGTTACGGTTACGGTTACGGTTACGGTTACGGTTACGGTTACGGTTACGGTTACGGTTACGGTTACGGTTACGGTTACGGTTACGGTTACGGTTACGGTTACGGTTACGGTTACGGTTACGGTTACGGTTACGGTTACGGTTACGGTTACGGTTACGGTTACGGTTACGGTTACGGTTACGGTTACGGTTACGGTTACGGTTACGGTTACGGTTACGGTTACGGTTACGGTTACGGTTACGGTTACGGTTACGGTTACGGTTACGGTTACGGTTACGGTTACGGTTACGGTTACGGTTACGGTTACGGTTACGGTTACGGTTACGGTTACGGTTACGGTTACGGTTACGGTTGCGGTTACGGTTGCGGTTACGGTTGCGGTTACGGTTACGGTTACGGTTACGGTTACGGTTACGGTTACGGTTACGGTTACGGTTACGGTTACGGTTACGGTTACGGTTACGGTTACGGTTACGGTTACGGTTTTGGTTATATTTTGAAGGTAATCATCATTATTATTTTTTTTTACTGTTAACCCTTTCAGGACCACAAGGGTTACAGGCATAATTTTTAAATATCTGTTCACTTATTTAGTAGTAAAATGACACGTATATTTTAAAAATGTTAACGGTTTTCCGCTATCTTAAATAGTTTTTGAGATACAGCATGGGACTTATGTGTCCCTACGGTCATCAAAGGAAAATTATCGAAAACAGGTTATGTTGTGAGTTATGTCAATATGTTTATTCTAAAAGTGATCTAACGTGTGTTAGTTGTTCTGGTACATTAGAAATTGAAAATATCAGTATTGAGAACACATTTATGTCCTTTATGAGTGTATAGTCATCTATGAATGGAGCTATGTTATATAAAATACACGATAATGGCAGATATAATACATATTGTCCGCTCTGTACTCAATCTTTTCTGTTACACACTGTGCGTAACTCCTGCGTTTCTCTTCCTTTGAATTATCAACTTCTGGTGGGGTTGAAGTGAAATTCTTGCCTCTACGAACAGGCCTTGAGGTGATATCTCTATGATGTAATCCCTAAATCTGAGCTCTCGCTATCATTTGCCTATATTCAAGCTTGGTTTGGCATTGTAGCCAGCGTTGAATTCTTGACAAATATAGGTATCAATGGCTTTTTGAATCCATATCATTATCTTGAAAACAAATTATCAATGTATGAAACATGGATTTAATTGCCTAAAATCATTAGGATCTTCATTTCAATCAACATCTATTGTCAAATTCCTATAACCATAGTCAATAACTTTTATTGGAAACTGTGTTTTCACAAGCCTCTAGTTGAAAATAATATCTTGCTCCATTCTCCTTTTTCAATTATCACAAAAACGTTTGGTTGTTCATGTTTTGGGCAAGTCTAGTTCTATTGATGATAATGATATGTGTCAGCTTCGGGTCTAGGACATTACCACCCCGTCCAATTCCCCTCTCCCCCCCCCCACCGATGCTGATGACCCCTGATCTTAACCCCAAGCCTATAGCTAACCCTAACAAAACCCCTAACTCCAACTCTAAATCAACATTTAACTCTAAAACTAGCCCTAACCCTAACCTAACCCTAGTCCTAACTAACTTATCCATAACTGGATGAGGGGTAATTGCTCGGATGTTGTAATATCGGGTTGGGGGATGTCGGAGGGGTAATTGTAACTATTAACGCTCCCTTTGAGGGGAGAATTCTAGTGTACATCGTATATTTTTTGTGCGCGGTGTTCTAAAAATCTCATACAAGGTAACATGTATTTTACGAAATGACAGCGCGGCATGTTCACAAATATTAGTCACTATAGAATGTTACATTGACGATGTATGCAATGTTTGCAAAACAGAATGACTAGAATAAGGTGTAGGCCTTATCGTAGTGTTAACAATCTGCTCTGAGACTTGAACAAGTCGTTCGATTATAGCTTCTACACTTACTTTGTCGGGATATTTCTACAGAAAATTCACATCTTTTTCATAAAGAAGCAAGTTGTTTTCATCGTCTTTATTGTAAATAAACAGTATTTGCGCAGCATTTTGTTCAGTTATAGTAAATAAAAGCTTTGCAACTATTTGTATTCTAATGCCAAAACTCATGCTGAGCAGCATTGTAAAAAAAGTTAGCTCCCTTCCGGACCGTAGGGACATATATGTCCCAAGCAAAAAAAAAAAATACTTTAAAAAAAACAAACGAGCAAAGCTATTAGGAAAAACAAATGTAAATATAATACCTAAATAGTAATCCTTTAAAAAACCGCCAGTAATTTATTTCTGTTACAGTTTGTATTTTTTATATAAAAATGTAAAATGTAGCTTTGCGAGTGGTCTAAAAATGCAAAGTTCCCATAATTATGACAACAAAACTATCTCATATATACTGAAAGCAAATTTATTTATATTAATTCTATCATGTAATAAATGTTTTAAAGCAAATTCAACAGCTCTATGTTATTCCAATTTCATTTGGTGATAATTTGAAAATTTGGGACACCGGTGTCCCTTGGTCCTGAAAGGGTTAACTTAATGCCGCCACAGATGTTTTTTTTCGGAAACTGCTTCTATTTCCAACTCTCCTAGAAGTCTATGTTGTACTTAGCCAGAAAAACACAATAAGTTTAATAGCATTCTAGTATGTATTTAACAACGCAGGCTGTTATTACTCACTGTCGGTGTGGTGAAATATACCGTGTGAATTATGTCCTGGTCTAAACTATATTGGATGAATGTGTTTCTCGTTTTGCTGTCCCTTTATATACCAGCATCCACACATTTTACTTATTCATAGCAAACTCCTACTTCATTTGTTGTCAATTCCCATGTCGAAAAAAACATATTTAGAAATGGGGTTTGAAAAGAATGAATAATTTCATGCATATTCATAAATGTATTTTGCGTTAAATATAAAAACTTGATATTCTTAACACACTTTTGACAGCCATAAACTCACACATATGATTATTTAAAGGCATGTTAAGGAATGTTTGATGTAATGTATGTAAATATTGGTGTGGTATCGCTGTGAAATGATAACCGCTAGCCATACAACCCGTAGCTAAGTCACAACTCAATCAAAAATCGGTCAAGTACATTCCTACCAAAAACTGTAGACTTTGGTCTGTGTCGGGCTAAAGTGTTTTAACTATATCAAGAGTTTAAGTGTATTGCTCAAAGTCTTTTGGTTAAGTTGATTTTTATATCAACATTTGCAGTACGATACATTAAAACATGCTATTTATTAGTGTCGAATATAAAAACATATTAAAGCGGGCACTAACAAATGATACATTACTACAACATTTAGCCGACATAAAATTATATTGATCAAGTCGACTTCAATTTCAGTTAGACAATTCATTCGAATTTTTGAAATACGGTTATAATACATTGCATCCATGCGGGTTAATTGTTCACCTGTTGTATTTCATGAGTTGGTCTGAGTGTTATGGAGAACAACGATATCGTTAATTACTTAAAATGTTTTTATTCAGCAATATGCGGAAGTATTGTTCAGAAGAATCTTAACAGATGAATTCTTCATCTGCCCCACTTGTGTTAAGCACGAGCAATATTAGATGTAGATGATGTAAGTAATGTAGATAATGTAGATGATGTAGATGATGTAGATGATGTAGATGATGTAGATGATGTAGATGATGTAGATGATGTAGATGATGTAGATAAAGCTAATCACGTGCTTGAAAACTGTGTATCATCTCGTTTAAACACAGCCAATTAATCATTGTTAGATAATCAACAATCATTATACTAAAACACAAGCACCAACATACAACAAAAAAAGAACTCTGAAATACAAACATTACCAACCATTTTATATTAAATACAACTATCAACCATTACATTAAAACCCGTTATCAACCGACGGTACTTATACGTACCACTTTAATTAAGCGCCTGTATTACATTTAATTTAAGATTAATTTTATAAATTATTAATAAAATTAATAGTATTGTATCTGAAAGTAAAAAAAAAAATGAAAGAAAAAACTAATAATATTTATTATGTTTAGAACAAAATGCTCATCACAAATTTTATCTGACAACTCTTTTTTTTATGACTATGAAATACTCTACATAGGAGAGATCGCAATTTTATGTTTGAATTGCTGTTACATTGATTTTTGCAAATGATATACTTTAAATATTTTTCATACTAGCCACAGGCAGTTATTTTATGCATTTTTAAAATGAGCACCTGTTTAATTACTTTAGCAGCGTTTAACGCATCACAATAATTGTGTATAATTTTGTGCTATTTATGTATTATCTACGTACTTTGAAATTTCGATACCAGGTCAGCCCGATACAAGAACGAAATAACACGAGCAACGTGTTGAAGGCTAGTGAATGGGTTTCATTTTTAAGTTGAGAGCATCTAAATCATTTTAAAATGTCTCTATTTATTTTTATAATTTTTCGGAAATCTATTTTAAAAATATAAGGCCTACAGTGATCTAAATTAGCTTCATTAAATTAGATTGTTAAAAATATTATTAATTAAATCATTTTAAGGGATTTATAATTGTTATGAAATAGATTATTTTTAAAATATGGTTTGTGCTTGTGATTATTGAAAGGAAGAATGTAATGCACACATTAAAACTTGCTTGTTGTACATTAGTGGCTACGTCCGCCACGACTGTGAGATGACAATTGTTGGGTTTTTTTTTAATTATATTTTTAGATACACCAATACATATGATAGTAGTATATTAGGTCCCTTTTGGGTCGTATTCTTGGCGGAGGAGCGCAGGGTGAGGAGCAATGACATATAGTAAAATACTCGGGAGCAGGATGGTGAGGCGGGACAATGACATATAGTAAAATACTCCCAGCCTGGCGCATCGGGATGGTGAGGAGCGAAGGGTGAAGGGACAACGACATATAGTAAAATACTACGCCAACTGGCGTTGGCGGAGGAGTGAAGGATGGGTCACCTTTTGGTGACCTTGTGACGTAACCATCGACCTTGTGACGTAATTAGTGACCTTGTGACGTAATCATTGACCTAGTTACGTAATTTTAATGAGTTTTTTAATTAGTTTTAATGAATTTTTAAAATTTTAATTAATTTTTATTAACGAGTTACGTAATTTGATTATTTGTTTACTTTTTTAATTGTTTAATTTGTTTGTTTACTTGTTGTTTAATTTAATTACTTTGTTTTGTAATTTTTATTAACGAGTTACGTAATTTGATTTTAATTTTTTAAATTTTTAAATTTTTAAATTTTATTTTATAATTAGTTTAATTTTTATTAACGAGTTACGTAATTTGCTTATTTGTTTGATTTAAATTGTTTAATTTGATTTTGATTACTTTGTTAAATTTATTTATTTGATATATTTCTTTTCTTTGTTGTTTAATTTGTTGGTTTGTTTATTTGAATGTATGTATGTTTTAAATAAAAGACTAACACTAGCATGTACTAGAACAGTCTTTGTATAACATCCATTAACCAGCAGTGCAACATGTGTTACTTATCGATCCACGAAACTTTCCCTTGTTGACACGCGCTGCGTAGTGATTTATGGGTATTATATTGATCGCAGCCGCTGGGCCATCACACCTAATTAAATCTTGTTATGCATCACCGATTTATGTCGGGTTCACGGAAGCGAACACCGTAGGGGTCCCGCGTTTAATCGAATGCGCTACCGCAAAGCCACCGTTAAGTGTGCGAACAGATGTTACCACTTTAATTGATTTTTCCCCGATCGATATGTCAGCTCTGCGAAGCCAGCAGGTAACAGCTGGTGCTGTAATTAGAGGCACCTCCCGACCGTTTTTAATGGGAATGTATTGATCGCACCCACTGACCATCAGTATGATGGTCCACCTAATTAAATTTGGTCACGCATCGGCGATTTATGTGGGTTCGCTGGCAACAGCTGGTGCTGTAATTAGGCTGAGCCTTTCACGACCTTGTTGTAACTATTCGCCTATAGCGAGGGTCAGCGAATACAAAATATATTTAAGGGTTGGAATTTTCTTTCAACCACCGTTAAATCAGGCTTTGAGACGAAACGAAGTCTCGGTAGGTTCGTGTTTTTTTTTTTTTAATGGGCGACAGGGCGACTTGGTGCGTTGGTACGTGAGGTATGCGGGGTAGACATGTTTTTACAAATCTGGAAAAGTAATTAAGTTTTTTTATAACCGTTCCGATTTTCTTTTGATCTGACCATCATTTGACCACCCTGAGCCAGATAAATTTAACAAATGTTCAATACATAGTCGCTTATAGTAACATGGATGAGGGGTGTAAGCAGGCGGGTGACGGTGTGAACAGGTGATTGAAGGGTGAGCACGTAGGTGAAGGGGTGAGCAGATCGGTGAAGGGGGACAGGAGTAGGAGTAAAGGATATATAGTAAAAGATTCCATAACCTAAGTGAGGTGGGTGGGGAGGTGGATTTTAATTTTATTTTGAATTTTTTTTTTTTTTTTTTTTTTTTCATCATCTGTTAACTTTAAGGTTCTATAACTCTATATATTTTAATACGTTTTTTTATTCAAATGAGTTTACTCCCCCTAACGTAAGTACGTGTAAAGAGGGATTTCCTATAGATCTGTAATGAATTAGGCCTTTTTGACTATGACTTGTTGCCCAGGTGTTGACATGATACACTTTCGCGCGCGAAATTCATACTAGCTCGGTAAAGGCGGAGAGAACTTATAGGTATACATTATCATGGCGACAACAAAAGCGACCCTTATTTTATTTACATGAAAGCGTGTTTTCCAAAAGGTGTCACCATGCCATTGTCATTTTCGCAGCGGGGTTTTTGTTTACATTTTAAAAGAAGTGTCGCGTGTCTTCCCCATAGGTCTTCCCTAATAGAGAAACGAGAGGAAAGACAACTGTTCTAAAATTAGAACAGCCTTGTCTACAGACACGAGTATCGTCCCTTGTGAAAAAATTCGCGTCAGAATCCTTAACTAATCAATCAATTTCTTTAACAAGTTAAAAAATAATTTAGGAAGACAAGGGTTAACAACATTAGACGCCACCGTTTTTGTTTCCTGTGACGACAAGGTACAATACACTTTTGTATTTTATGTCTCAAGTAGAGGGGTGGGATATTTTTTCTTTGTAAGCGTGTTGTAAACAATAGGTAGAGGAAGCGATTACTAGGTAAGAGGGGAGAGAACGTGACGTACATCGCGATATTTGAAAACATGGCGATGTTTAACCTCAACCAAAAAAGGCAATGAACCTAGAAGGAAGACGAATATATATCTTAGTCTTGCAGCAGATTACCTTCCCATGTTCGCTTTAGTATTACAGTTTTCATCAAACTTCTTTTTGACTTGAACTTCTTTAATTTTTAAGAAAGTTTACTTATACATAATACATTACGTCTAATGACAATTTTTTTTTTACCACTCAATGTATTTTGTTTTTCTATATCTTACATTGTCATCTTAATTTTTGATCACCTTAGTAAAAATTTGCTTAAGATTATAAAATGCAAGTTTTAAAAAACAACAACGTTATAGTACGTCGTGTCAAATGACACACCGTTTAAAATGTCTACATTTAAAGTTCACCAAAATAATGACGTAAAATCTAAATATGATATGACGTTAGCATACATATCATTCAGTCTAATCACTCTAAAGTACAAATCAATCATTTTTATTGATTAAGGGGCTGGGTGAGTTATTTTTATCACTATTCACCCTTCCCCTTCCCTTCGCCCGCAACCCCTTTCCCCTTCTCCCCTCCCTAACATCAATGCCAACCGCTAGATACACAGACCGTAACACTACCCATTCTATTCCATTAAAGAGACAAAGGATGTATGACAATCCTACAGACAAATATTTATTCAACTAATATCACAACTCCTAGACACTACTCCAACAGACTGGGATATGTAACTTGTAGACACCACTCCGTAATGAATACCACATGCACCCTACCCACATCGACAACTTGGCCACTCGTCTGTTCCCTCTGTGTACTTGGTCCCTTCCCACACCCTCCCAGTGCCTGTCCTGAGGGTGTTGAGTCCCCTGCTTTTGTAGCAAGGATATGGATCTTTAGTGCCTGGTAAAAACTCTGGTCTGTCTGGACTGATGAACTTAACGGCTATCCTGACAGTTAGGTCAGCCAGAGCTTTTGTGACGTGATACAAGTTGTTGTCATGGAAACCAGATGGCAAGCAATCAACACTAAACTTATTCGCAGGTACAAACATTTTATGGCCTGGATTTTTTTTGCAGTTTATACTATGTATGTGTAGATCTATCTCACCTTAACCTTCAAGACATTCTCTTGTACTTCATGTGTACCTGCACAGGTAAATAAAGCAAATATATTATTACTGGAATAGTTTCTATTGCTGCTACATTTTGACAAAGATAAAACCACATACTTTTCCTTCATCTGTCATATCAAACCCAACCATCACTATTGTGCCATAAAAAATACAAACTAAATAATGTTTTAACACAGGGACTTCTTCCTCACCAAACCATTGACCAGTTCCATTGATGCCATTTTTGTTTTATTTGTAACATATTTTTCTACATATTAGGCAGATAAACAGAAATAATCTGTAAAATATTGTGATTTGTCCAATTCACTGTCCATGCTGTTGCGTTCATCAAAATTATCAAGGTTGTTTCCTGTTGATCAATTACAACGTAATAATTGTACTATTACAAATTATCCAAACTGATCTTAAAAACATGGCAATAGATTTCTTTGAAGGAGAATATTTATTCACATCTGTACCTACACATTGATCATCAGGTTGATCTTTGATATTTTGAGTTAAAAAAATATTTTTTTTTAATTTCACATAACATTCAGCAAACTTATATATGTCATAGTTTAATAGGCCTTTAAATTGTAAGCATATTTTAAAAATTATCATAGGTTAATTGGAATTAACAATCACACTTAATGTACAATTTAAAAATAAACTCCTGCATAATGGTTAGCTTTAAAAGATCTACCCAACTAAAACCTTAGATCAACAAGCTAGATAGCTAGAAATTGTTATTTAAGCTCCTTAAGTGATTTACGTGAAAGCTAATTAGAGAAACTTCAATGTGATAATACTATATTATAATCATAATAATATATTAAATTAAAAAAATATACCTCAGCTTGTGAAGTAAAAGTATGACCTGCTCGCTGTGACATTTGTCAGGAATTATATCGGATATTTAAAGCAAGATCTCAAGATATCATTTAGAATTACAAGAAAAAAAAAACAACAACAGAAAATATATATTCTTCACCTTATAAAGAATAATTGTATAACTAAATCTTAACAAATTTGTTGTTTGGTCTGAATAGGGGCCGAGGCTATAACGTGGCTTTTCGGACCGGGTCCGAATAGATACACTTTTTTTACATGTATGACTATTGACTCTTTTAAGTCCAACTCACTACTATCTGTTATAAGTAAGTAAAATGATAACAACGTAAGAATATGTCATATAGTAAAAGTAAAGTTCCTCTTTAGACCTAACGATCTACAGGGCAGATAAAGTAAAATGCATGATTGTTTACCTCGGCTTGTGAAGGAAAAGTGTGACCTGCACCATGCCCAGCCCACTGTTCTTTCTACAACTTAAGTCATATACCCACCAGTCCGAACCAAGACCTTTGGGCTATAGTTAAAGAGAAATAAATGAGGTAGTGTGAGGTAAGGAATTTGAGGTGTTATGTATGTATCTCTATTGTATATCGTAATGCAAACGGTAATACACATTCAGTCCGGACATCGTACCGTGTTATCGTCTTCTTTAAAATGTAGTCTGGCTCAGTTTAGTGATAGAAACAAACACTAAAAATCCAATTCAAGGTAAAACTATAACGGTCTTTTTTCACACATCAATCTATTTACAACTAACACTCGACTTCTACTAATTCTTTCTAATGCAACTAACACTTCTCCCTAAACACTCCAATGACCAACTCTAACATGTTCTACATTTTAACTCTCCACATCATTCCTCAAGCGCTACTTATCTTTAACTGCTGACCCACGCTTCAGTAGTCATCTGACCTTGTCATATCACCGGCAGCTATTTACAATGTGTCTACCATTCAGTCATTTATATTATTCGGCCTACTATTATTAGATTTCTAAAATTACCGTTAGACTCACAGTCTAAAATATAGGTTAAAGTTTAATTTACTATTCATTCCGGAAATTTTCTTTATTTCTTGTCGAAAAAACCGGCAGAACTTTAAGTATCGTGTACGCCATAAAAAAAGCAGTTGATGTGTGTTGGGCGATTGAAGTTATACATTCATTATAGACAGGGTTAATCTTTATTCAGTCATTCGAATAATTAAAAATATGCCTGCATAATAGTATAAAAACAAAAATAGAATATGCATGCACTTTGAACTCTGCACGGTCTAATCTAAATACGATACAATTGAAACAATCGCTCGATAGGCTTTATTTGACAAATAATTACAAAAAATATTACGAAAATTCAAGTAATTACTTCGTAAATATTAAGTTTGTAACTATAAAGGATACTTGTTTCTTCTTCTTCATTCTAGTTTTGGAAGATATCCCCAACACAATTAAGTCCATTCATAGCTTTTGTCATAACAAGAACAAACTACTAGACATGCGTAGTTTGCTTTTGGAGTTGTCTCTCTTTGGGGTATGGGTGTCCCCAGATTGTAAACCTCATCTGCCATGCGGTTCGAACTCGTGAATTTTCGAGCGAACGACCATGAGCTTTAAACAACTGGACTATTTTTTTTCTATTGTATAATACTTTTTTGCAATATGTTGAAGTTAGCACACTGGTGAAATGCAAGTATAATTATGAAGAGCTTGACGTTATCCGATTAATAAAAACAAAATCAAACATTTGACAATTTAATATAATTTTCATGTAGAGCTGATAAACGTTGTTAGTATTGCGTTCTGATATGTGATTAAGTGTGCAATAATTAGCTTTAGAGAAAAATTAAGGTTCGTATAAGTCAAATTTGTTATAAAAAATGAACATGTAAATCTAATGTCACTATAAATTGTCTTCCAACAACATAACGTACATAAATGCCAGTGTTATAGTTATCGATGACCTGTGACACCTTGACGCTTGTGAAAAAAACAGAATAAGTTGTATTAGTAAGAAAAATATGATTCTCTCTGCATGATTAAAAATTCAACTCTTTTCCTCATTAAACTAAAACTCAATTTTTATTTTAGCTCTCAATTAAAAAACAAGTTAATAAAAAGTCTAGTGACAATTTAAGCACAATTTCCTTATGTTATCCATAACAATTTTAAATCGAGATAAATCATATATTCAGCAAATAAATAATGCAAGACAAGTAGTTTTAATAATTAAAAACGAAATAGAAAAAATATTTATTAACGAGATTTAAAAAATATGCGGACGTGTAGGGGGTAATAGAAAACATATTTATTTACGAGATTTAAAAAAATATGCGGACGTGTAGGGGGTATTTAGTTGTCGCGCTCTCTATATTGCTATATAGTACTGTAGTGTATTATGTATAATGTAATTTTTTAAAAAATTTTGTGACCGAACGAAAGGATATTTTTGAAAACTTTCTCGGCAATATTGTTCTAAATTATGGCAGGAATCGATTGGTAAATGTTTCAAGGCGCTAAGTGGTCTGGTTGCCGAGATATGGGCAAAAAACTGCATGTTTTCGAGGTTTTTTTGCTTTTCCGGGAAATCCAGGAAGGAATTCCGGGATTGTTTTTGGCCCACAATCATCCTCGGAACTTGCTTAACATATTTGCTTTGGAACTAGTCCTCGATATTGCTTCGTTGAGGAGGAGATACGACTTGAAGCTGCTTTCACAGATCCACACATCCACACATCCAGAAATGACGAGTTAATAATCGCAATTCCAGTATGGAAATTGCGCTAAAAAGTAACGGAGAGATGATAACAGGCAATGTAGAACGAACTAAATATAGGCATGGGAATAAAGTTAATGATAAAGATATGTAATGTTTCTAATTAATAATCATTAATAAAAAAATATGTATATAAAGTGTTTTTAACATGAATAATAATAATAAGGTATAATATTTAATTCTATCGCACCTTAAATACCAAGAACAACTGACTACAAAAACATCGCATGAATTCAGCTATTGATAAAAGTAAATTTTAGAAAAAAATCAGTTATTATCCATATTATTAATTTTTACAGACAATACATTTTTATGTTAAATCTGCATGTACTTTGGTATTTCTTATATACAGTTACTCGTAAGTTAACTACATGCGTTGTTTATTAATGATCCAGTTCGTGGTCATAATTAATAATTGCAATTATGAGAAATTGATTTTTTTTTGTAAAATAGAATAACGAATTACTTATACGTCTATAGAATTCAAAGTTTGTAATTAAAAGAGCAGTCAATCCGATCAAAATGGAAATTGGGAAAAAAAATTGTAATCGATCTAATCGTCACTACATTCACACTATACAAACAATCAATGTTTTTCTTTATTTTACGTCCGTTGTGTTGGGCATGAATGGCATAATAATACTGAACAATATACTTCTTTATTATGCAAACAATTCTGAAGGAAAAAGCTATTTAAGAAATACTATAGCTTCATTTAACAAGAATACAGTTCGTATACATTATATATATATATATATATATATATATATATATATATATATATATATATATATATACATATATATATATATATATTTAACGGAGGCGACCGAGTTGACGAGAATCCTTCCATCATATTGCTGACATGGATTAGGAATCACTCACAAACCAGAAAAAAGGATGACACATCTATGTATGAAATGTTGCCAGATAGCTTAAACAGTACTCAAGATATTTAGTATTTTAGCATTTATAGAAACTAGAAATAAAATAAAATACCACTTCAGTATATCATTGTGAAGCACAAACAACAAAGCAATATCAAAAAATAAAACCACGATCTCTAGCATCCTACTCCAGCGCATTTAATTGATGTTAGAAATGTAAAATAAATTTATGTAACCATTTCAACAGCACATGTATTTTCTACAACAATAAAAGGATCGTTGTGTAGCAGCCAATAGGCTGTCGGTCTCAGTCTAGCTTCTTGTTGAAAAATCCTGTCCAAAAATGCTTTTAAAAGATCTGAAGATGATGCAGGAAGTTGGAATAGTAGAGGATCTCCGTTCTTTATTCTGAACGCAATCTGTACATCAAGCAAAGAATTGTTTGGTGGTTTGCCCGTCAACATTTCTACAACAGTGCAGCCTACACTCCTGTAAAGAAAATACAATACTCAATAGAATCAAAATTATTCATGTTAATGATTAGGTTGTTAAACATCTTCATTTAAATGTTTTGTCTTCTATAAATGCATAGTGTTAGCAAAGTAAAAAGTATTTTAGGCATTTTAGTACTGAACCCACGCGCTTATATGCTGAATGATTAATAAAACAGATACAATCAATAAACATTGCATTTTCTTTTTAATCTATGTTAGTGGACATTTACAGGCGTTGTACATACGTTATTTAAATTGAATAAGCTAAATTCATGGTTAGTAAAGACGTTTTTGCATTTGGTCTGTAACTAGGCCAAGGTGATTGAGTTTCTACTTAAAGTTTGACGCTGATTCAGTGATAAAATAAACTGCTAATTCACTTTTTTTAATAATGTTGTCCTATATATACTATTTAAAAAATAACTAAATTGGAATGAGATAGCCATCAATAGAGTCTCTGTCCTGGGAGCTTAGTAGAGAGTGAAGCTGGAGGGGTTGCATTCCTACGAGTTGCATGCCGAGGAAAAAATGACCGAAAACATTTGAAAACAATGTTCCTTCTATATACGTTTTAACACAATTTAAGGTATTTCAAATATTTTAATAAAGGTTTTATGATAATTATTTGAAAACTAAATAATATTATACTGTCAGCTACCAAATATCTGCTCGGCTGGTATATTTTAAAATCTTTCCGGCTGTGTTGATCAATTCGGGTGCCATGTATCGTATTGTTCCAGTGTCTGCTTTTATTCCATTTTCATCAACAATTTCAGAGAGCCCGAAGTCAGTTATCTTAATATTCCAGTCGTCGTGCATTAGAATGTTGTTACCTATGGGATATAGAATATAAGAAACCAATGTTAAATTAGTTTACACCAGGTAACATATTTACATCGAACCAGGTGTAATGAAAAGTTAATTAATAACATGCTTATACTACTATTTTGAAATGTATTAAAAATAGTGCGATTTTCGTTGGTGGATTATTAATGATAATCAGTAATTTGAACGCCTACCTTTTATGTCTCTATGTAAAATATTGTTATGATGCAGGTATTCCACACCTTCCAAAATTTGAATGGTGAAATGACGTGTCAATGTCTCATTTAAACTTCCTCGTTTCGATATGAATGACGTAAGAGTACCCTAGATACAAGTTTAATAGTTAATAATAATAAAAACATGAAACTACTAAGGGAAATAATACATTTAAAGTTATTAACAAGTAAGTTACATGTTTAAGGTACTCCATGAAGATAAAAAGTTCATCATCTTTAATTTGAAAACCGTGAAATTGAACTATCCTTTTATGTTTTGTCTTTAAAAGAATTCTTGCTTCTTGCTTGCTCGTTTCCTGAAAAGTGAAATACATGTGTACGACACACATTGTTTTTAGAATACATGTTATATTTTCTTTTTTTGCTTAGACGTTTCAGAAATAAACATCATCTATAAAATTCCTAAAAGCGTGTGTCCAATCTAACAGTAAAAAAAGGATAAGTAACTGTTTCGGGATCTTCTCCCGTTCATAACCCAACACAGATTGGGCATATCAGGAGCAAATGTATGGGTGGGCGGTGGGCTTATAACTACCCCAATTGACCTCACACATACACGCAAACACACACACACAAACACACACACACACACACACACATATATATATATATATATATATATATATATATATATATATATATATATATATATATATATATATATATATATATATATATATATATATATATATATATATATATATATATTTATATATATATATATATATATATATCCAGTCAGAAATTGAGATCGAGCACCTAATAATAGACCATTAGTAACGCTAGCATATTGCATCAGTCACACTGATGTTTAAAGCACGTCAAATAATTTTTTTACGTGTTAAAGAAAAAAATCCTGTTCTTTTGTGTCACTTTAGCGAATGACGAAATCTGCATCATTGTTTACAGGATGCTATTGGCACGCTGGGTTATCCTATGAGCACGATGGCGCCTGTTAGTTTTAAGGAGCCAGGGGCCTTACGCTGCGCCTATGCGGTAGTGTAATCGGGAAGAGCGCCCCTCTACGTCCCTGACACATGTGTGGTCACCGAAGTGTGTTCTACCTCATTATTTCGGTAAGTGATTAATGTACACTCAAGGTTTTCATGCGTTAGTGTAGGAAAACCCGTGTCCCTATAATTATTATCCAAGCGCAGGCATTGTTTACATTTAAAGAACACAGTTTTAGAAAAGAAGGACACGCGTCTAAGAACATATGATTGGTACTGCATTGGTGATATCCTTCTAATATATTTCGTCAGACTTTCTTCTATCCCCGAGGCAACGCGCGGGGGGCGGGTACGCTAGTCAAATATAAAAGTTTTATACATATAACTACGGACGTAAATGGTTGCTTTAGATTGCATGCAGATTAGGGACTAGTGGTCTCCTGTATCTGGCTTGAAATAACGTGAAATATGATTGACTAATTCAATAAATAATATTATTTATTAAGCAACAGTTTATTGTCATTTCATCGCAAATCTCCTCAATTCACTGCGTTGGTGAGTTACATTTTCGTTAATTGTACTGTCGATTTAAACACTACATCGACATAAACTTTTCCCGTTTGTTGCCAAAACATATGAAGCAGATGGAGTAGAGTTCATATGTTTATTGACCCCGGCGTACGAGTGTGGTCGAAACTACGGATCCCAGGATCGTGTCTGTAGGACGTCCCATAGTCAACCATCAAGTAAAGGTTGCCGGATGTATGCTAATCATTATATGCCCCAAATGTCTTGGGCTAGACTGGAAAAGATGTAGATGCCTTAAACGACTGCACTTACTATTCCACATTGAACATAGTAATGTCAGCTTTATAAAATATTAATATTTAAAATTAAGTAGTTTGGTTGTATTTAATAACTGTACGCATATTTTAGCTTAGCAATGTCGTACAATTGTATTTTGACTCTTTGATTGATTAATCAGCGTATCTACTTTTATTTTCATGTAAACGAAACAATAAACATATTGATTTAGTAAAAGAAGTTTCATCAGCAAAACAGTACATTTATGCAAACACATTAAGAATATTTTACTAGATTGTATAGGACAATATATGTGAGTTACTTTTAAAAGAGCAGTTTTTATAATATAATTTAGTGTGCCAATGATGGTATCTGAATTAAAATGCACAGAAATAAACAAAATTGAGGGAAATGTTTGGGAAGCCTTAATAAAAGCTTCTGAAAATGGACAAGATACAATTGTAGAACTACCACTAAAAACGAAATTAACATTCATGTAAACAAAACGAATGAAAACGGAATCACTGCTTTAATGATTGCTGCACAACACGGGCATGACACAATAGTAGAGATGCTATTAAAATATGGAGCAAACATACATCACATTGAACAAGAAGGAATTAATGCTATGATGCTGGCCTCACAAAATGGACATGATAAAGTGGTAGAGCTCTTACTAAAAATTGGAGCTGATGTAAATTACGTCGAACAAGAGGGGGTCAATGCACTAATGCTGGCCTCTCTGAATGGACATACACAAGTCGTTGATGTTTTGCTGAAAAATGGAGCGGATATTTTCATAGTTGAGCAAAATGGGTGGGATGCATTAATGATTGCATCACAAAATGGACAAGACAAAGTAGTAGCGCTCTTACTACAAAATGGATCTGATATTAGTCACATCGACAACGAAGGGTGGGATGCTTTGATGTATGCCTCACAAAATGGAAATCAAAATGTTGTAAATATTCTACTCGAAAGCAAAGCAGATTTGTACAGAATCAATAATTACGGAATAGATGCACTAACGATTGCTTCGCATGCTGGTCATTATGAAGTAGTAGATATTCTACTTAGAAATGATAGAGACGGAAATAGTTTTAATAAATATGGAACAAATAATATTACATCTTCCGCACACTATGGCCATGAGACAGATGTCGGCAGTCGACCAGAATATAACGAAAACAAAAACCAAAGCACTATGAAGTTAAATTATGCCTTAATGACAGCGTCTGAAGCTGGACACGATAAAGTGGTAGAAATTCTAATTAAACAAGGAGCAAGCGCAAATCACGAGGATCAACATGGATGGAGTGCTTTAATGTTGGCCTCACAGAATGGCTACGATAAAGTGGTTAAAATTCTACTTAAAATGGATCGGAAATAAATCAAGAAAGTGAATATGGATGGACCGCATTGATGTTTGCGTCACAATGTGGTCACAATAAAGTGTTAAATATTTTATTTGAAAATAAAGCGGACATTAATCCAATTAATTTAGACGGCTGGGATGCAATAATGATTGCATCTGATAACGGACATGATGCCATTGTAAGTAATCTACTTTAAATGGAGCAGATGTGAACAGAGTTGATAAAAATGGATGGGATGCTTTGGTGGTTGCTTCGAAATACGGATATGATAAAATAGTAGGTATGCTACTTGAAAGTGGAGCACAAATTAGACAAAGTCATATTAATGGAGTTGATGCTGTAATGATCGCCTCTCAAAATGGTCACAGTAATGTAGTAGAGTGTCTGCTAAAATGTCACGTTGACATTTACCATATCGACCACCTTGGACGGGATGCATTAATGTATGCATCTTTAAATGGACATTCCACAGTAGTTGATCTTCTACTTAAAAGTGGAGCAGATATAAACCGAATACTTATAGACGGAAGCGATGCCCTAATGATTGCTTCTGAGGTAGGCCATGAAAACGTCGTAGATATTTTACTTAAGCATGGAGCAGAAATAAACAGAACGCAACAAAATAGATGGAATGCATTAATGTTCGTCGCACAAAATGGAAACGATAAAGTAGTAGATCTTATACTAAGGAATAAAGCTGATATAAACCATAAGGGGGAAGAAGCGGTGAACGCATTGTATTTAGCCTCTCAGTGTGGACAGGATCAAGTGGTGCATGTAGTTCTTAGAAATAAGGAACAAATAAATGAAATTGAACACAAATTAGCTTCGGCATTAATAATTGCAAGTCAAAATGGACATGAATATGTTGTCCAAAATTTAATACAAAATGAAGCGAACGTAAATTATATCCACCTACAAGGAAGTGACTAGTTGCAATTAGCCTGTAAATATGGGCATCATAAAGTAGTGGATATTCTACTTAAAAGTGGTGCCCAAATAAGACAACGCCAAAATAATGCGGATGATCCATTAATAGTCGCCACACTAAATATGGGAAATGCATTGATGATTGCTTCACAAAATGGCCATTATAAAGTGGTGAAACTTCTTCTACATTCTCGTCCCGGAATCCACAATGCAGAACATAATGGAATGGATGCTTTAATGTTGGCTTCTCAAAATGGACATGACAAAATCGTAAATATTCTGCTGAAAAGTGGGGCAGACATCAATCGCATAGATACACGTGGCTATGATGCATTACGGATCGCCTCAAAACGTGGAAACGATAAATCTGTAGAGATTCTAATCAAATATCTTACAGATATTAACGCGGTGTATCTTCATTATTGTTAAACAAATTACGTTTTACTTATCGAGGGTCGAACATGTAAAAACATGCCTGCACTTACCATCCACTTCTTTTGATTCTTTGGGTCTGCATACGTTTTCTTAGCAACAAATCTTTCTTCTTGCGGTCGTTCTCTATCCACAACAAGATGGACGCTACCAAAGCCTCCTACCGCAAGTGAGGTTTCTTTAATTTCAAATTGCTTCGGGAACTCATCAGAAAAAACATCTAAAAGTAATTAATAACTAATTAAGATCTCCCGTAAACTTTTTCGAATATTCTTATTTTATACTACGGGGATGGGAACTCGGGATATGGACAAATAATCAAGTTTTTTATATTAAAATTTTTAAAATAGAATATAATCATCTTGTAGAAAAATTAATTACGCACATAGTGAATAGCGAAAATAGCGTTTTTAGAAATAGGAAATAGCGTTACGTACCACAGGACATTACTTAAAATTTGACAGAAAACAGATAATTAGATATTATACTTATATGTGACATTCGTCTAACTATAAGAAACAGTGCTCACGTTATAGGCTTTTGAAAAACCAAAAGTAGAATAGGTTTTTCTTCCGGTATCGGAAATTGCTGAATATATAATACATAACTCCAATTTTGATATAATATTTATATATTAATTTTCATCAACCTAGCTGTAACGGCAATCAAATTATCGTGTTCACAGACTCACGTTGACACAGACAAACAGACAAGATTGCAAAATTAATTTTTTTCCGACTCGATGACGCGTAAAACGTGAATATTTTATACATCTGGATTTAGAATTTTCGCCCGCTTAAAATAAGTCCCCTATACTCCGACTATGATGATGTGTTAATCGGTAAAAACTTGAAATGTCCTGTGACTTTGTGCAGATTATAATACACACTCTATACTCTGCACACGAGAAAGTAGAAAAAAAATATATATTAGAAGTCCATGTATTTGTTTAACAGTTTTACTTGTAAGCTTATTGTAATATGCATACTTGTAAAGGCTAAAATCAACACGTATATTCAGATTAAAATGTTAACCTGTTTTTGTAGGTAAGATACCAGTTGTTCGACCAGCTCTCCAGAATATTGAATGGACGTTAGCTGATAGATCCCCATCATTGCAGATCACTAATTTTGCTAACGTTGCATTTAATTCATCGTCTGTAATAATTTGGAGACTTGCTTCTCGATTCCTACTTAGTTCTCTCAAACATTGTGTAGTAAATATTTGCTCGTCACGATCATCGTGTGTTAGTATTTCTTTTAGGTTTGAAACCCGTGGTAGCATCTGCACAGATACATTTGTCATCAAAACATGAGGAAAACGATAATATCTTTAAAATTCATCAACCGATAGGTGAGCAAATTTTATAACAAACATAAAATGTCTTCCTAAATGAGCCTTAGCTCAAAGTAGAAATAAACAATTATGATTACCTCATTCAACTCATCGTCATTTTGTTCTAAGATTTTAGCCAGCCCTTGAAGCAGCTCGGATCGTGAATAAATTTTTTGCTCCTCTCCTTTTTTTGTAACATCTTGCAATACATATTCTTTAAGACGACGTTTTGATTTCCCTGTTGTAACATAATTAATGGATACACAAACAAAAAGAAATTGTTTTGAAAAATTGGTATTGAGACACGTTCTTAAAGAGTATGCATAGCTTATTTATATTAATTAAAACGCCGATTAATAACTATTCAGTTATTGCAAACAGTTCATTAAATTAATATATACTTTTGCTTTTCGCATGCTTATCCATTCGTTACTATTGGGAGATCGCAAATAAAATCTAGCCCTCAGTTTGTTTTACACTTAACATGTAGGTCAAGTCTCATTGTCAATGTGACATAAAATTTGACATAGTTTAAAGCTTAAATACTTTTATAATATTAATTACAATGTAAAAATAAAAAATCATTATTAATTTTTAACTAGTATATAAAGATATCACACAGACTGCAAATGCATATAAAATTATAGGAAATAGTCATAGAAAAATTACTACATAAAGATTATTAAACCATACACGATCTTGTTAGTTTCAATGGTTAAAGTATGACAACATTTTGAAATTATAGTACTTTATGTCATTGTTGAGTTTCTTCTAAGCCTTTACTTATTTAATTTTTATCAATTTAAATCTAAACTTTATTTGTACACATGATGGTTAACTATTGAATTCAAAAATTGTAATTCATTGGTCTATACATATTTACTGACTTTTATATATTCTTATTTATTTCCTAAATTAGTACATTATACCTGTGAAAAATGAATGTGATTAATAAGGTACCGCTTCAAGTTGAAGTCAAAAACTTAACTTATACAAATATGTTATTACTTATTTTTTAATGTTTAGTTTAAGGATAATAAGAATATAAACTGCTAGGCAGATATGTGTTCTGAGAATATCATGAGCCTATTTTTAACACCATATTTAACTAATTCAAGCCAATGATATTTAGTGACACAATTAGAATTTAACAAGTTACACAAAACAGTTTAAGTCATTACTTATTGCCTCCGTGTCTGTGGCAGAATCGTCTTCTATAAGCAATAGCAGAAGTGTTGCAGTCATTGATGTGAATTTTTCTTTAAACTCCATGTTTTTAATAACCTATTAAACATTAACATCAATTAGATTCTGAGAAGAGATGTTAACTTGCAATGATAAACTTAGTCTACTCTAGTATTTAAAAAAGCAGTACTTTCAAATGTAACGTGAAGTTAAAGGTTATGCAACCATTAATTTTAAAAAATGAACACAAAAGATACACTGGTTGATTGAAAGTGTGAAGTGACGTGCCCTTGTTTGGTAAGGTAGCAAAATAGTATGAGTGATGAGAGTTATTTACTTAGACTTAGATGTATTTACGTCCCTAACACGAATCTGAGGATTCTAATCTGAGAGCTGGCTGGCCTAAATGTCATCCTGCAAGTATTTAAAACAATAACAAACAAGAAGAATGAAAAAATTCCTAATATACCGACTCCGTGTGCTCGATGGACGTTGGGAAACTCCAAGTGTCCATACGTGCTCTACTGTTGAAGCCCCAATTTTAGTCAATGATTATACTAGTCCACCGTTTATTACGTTTTTGGCGCTAAACATAACGAATAACGTAGTTGTCATATCTTCATGATAACGGCCGGAGTGGTCAAGGTCATTACAGACGGGACTCCAGCAGACGCTCCTGCTCTATTTAGTCAACGATTATAGTAGCCCACAGTAGCCATTGTGTATGGCGTTATTAAAAACAAAAATAGACGTCTTTTGCTCATGGGATAGGTCGGAGCACACGACCACAGGTTAAACAGTCACTGGATTCCATGTCTGAAAATTGCCGTAGTGGAACTCTCAGCGCCAATTCGCATCATGCCGTGACAAAACCCCTTCAACATTAAATGTGATTTTTGCAGAAAACAGCCCAAAATAGACTAATCAACTTCTTAAATTTTCATGGCAGTGTGATGAAAAACGTGCAAATTCATACACGACAATGCTACACTCACAAACACATACAAATTATCTTTCATTTTTATATGTATAGAACATTTTTACTAAAGTTTTCAAGCTATTGCTTATATACTTAACCATATGTTTTGAAGCTGCAGATGTTTGATAATACAGTAAAACTTTTGCTACTATACTGTATACTGAGTACTTTAGAGTGTGTTCAATTGCATGGCATTTTATGAACAATATACATTAAAAACAAAATGCAATTTACTTAAAGTTATACAATTAAATAACATTAGCGTGTTGTACCATTTACTTACATCGTATGTGTTGTTTACTGAGAAAAATTTCTTTGCTCCCTTCCTTCTGGCAATGTTATGTAAAATGGGAACAACTTGACTAATGATACATTGAGATTGGGAGTTCTGTAATTTAAATATTGACATTTATTTTATTTTTTGTCATCAGAGCTAGTAGTTTATAGAGATTTTGACTTAGTATTACATCAAGTCAGCAGATCCTGATTTAGTCCAGTGCTGAAAGAAGCCGATTAGCAGATTACATTGTTGTCAGAGAATTATACGAAGAGTTTAGAATAATGTTAGGCATAATCAGGACACCGGCCGTAATCGCAAAGTTCAACTAAGTGACAGGCTAATACCTTTCAAATACAATTTGTCACAACGAATTCCTATTCACGGAAAACTTGGCATAATTGGAATCCAACTTTGAAGCGAGGGTTGCAGATGTGTTTCAAATATGGTTCACATGTGGATGTGTGGAAGTTGTAGGAATGTTAATAAGGCTAACGAAAACGTTCATGATATAACAATACACAAATATTTTTTTTTAATCAATAAGTGTGTAATAATACCAAATGATATCACTTCAATTAAAAGAGAAAACTAAAAACATTTTACCTGTAAGTTATTGTGAGAGATGAGGAAATCTGTAAACAATTTTACAACATCCTTCTCGGCCAAACGCTACAGGTACAAGTTGAATAAAATAAAGAAATAGATACATAATGTAATTTTTTAAGCTGTGTAGCTCTAAATATTTTTTAAATACCAATAAGAAAGATGAACGTGTAATAATTACCAAAGCAAACTCAGTACTTTGATGACTACCATTTATCAAAAGACTCAGCATATCACGAATTAAAGATAAGGAAAAACCTGGTGCTGTTGTATCAAGAAGATTTTCATCTTTTAAGCATCTCAACGTTATATCTGTAACGATGAAGTTTTAAAAATTGCTTAATTTCTTTATAATTTGTCTCTTAGTTTCGATAATTTAAACCTTGAATTAAAACTACACCGTTTATCCGATCAACATGAAACTTTGGGAAGTTGTTGGGAATACTCGGGGGGGTGGGGGGGGGGGGGGGGGGGTCTGCGGAAAAAAAATAATTTCAAATTCGCAGGTCTGATGCCCCGGGTGGGTGCGATTTTTTTTCTATATATACGGTACATAAAAATAAAAGTCGATTGCGGCTTCACAACGTTTATTCGATCGCCATCAAAAGTTGTGAAGTTGATTAGAATACTCCAGGTGAGGTTTCTGTAACAAAAATCTTTTCTTTTATTCTTGCAAGGGCGGCGCCCCGGCAGGGTGCGATTTTTCACAATATACGGTATATTGAAAAATGAGAGTCGAATGTGGTTCGACACCGTTTATCTGAGTGCCATAAAACTTTAGGGAGTTGATGAATACTCCCGAGAAGTTTTCTGGGGGGGTTGAATTAATTTTCGCACTGGCAATCGCATTGCAACCATGTTACGGTTTTTTAAACAGATTTGCATCAAGCTGTAAAATGTACGTATAAATATACAGGCACATTTTAAAGTTTTCAGCGTGTTGGTGTGGGGTTTGGTCTACTCTGTGTTTGAGCGTGTGACGTTTGTGGGTTGAGGAATGTTAGTTTAACTGTCTCAGTAGCGTAGAGTGATTTTTCGGTGTGATGCGTGCGATGTTATCTTTCATTTTAAAGTGTAGGCATTATTCGTGTGTGGCGACGTAGATCGGGGATGTATGGAGTTTGGTTCGTAGTGTCGCTCATGGTGACATACTCTGTGAGTTGGCGTAGGTTTCCGATTTATGCTATTTAATACCTAATTTCTAGAAATAACTGTTTATTTCATGAGAATTTCAAAAGTACGGATATTTTGTTTGATACATATCTCTTCTATTATCCAAATAGTATATTGCGTAGCAAATCTATCAATGAGAACACAATGATCTTAACATCAAAGTACAATGTAATACATAGCATACAGCGAGACAAATGAGTATATATATATATATATATATATATATATATATATATATATATATATATACAAATGAGTATATATATATATATATATATATATATATATATATATATATATATATATAAATATATATTTATATATATATGTATATATATATATATATATATATATATATATATATATATATATATATATATATATATATATATATGTACATATAAATATATGTATGCGTGGTGTGTGTGAGTGTGCGTGTTTGTGAACGAGGTACATTGAATACCGTTAGAGCTAGGTCGATGAATTTCTATATATAATTATTACATTCAACTTTTCATTTCGTATCGACTTTATGGTTACCGTATGTAGAATTAATTAGAATTGCCGTTTTTCAGAAGACTTGATTACTGTTTCCTATACATAGTTGGAATTTCACATGTACGTGAAATATTTAATTCTCTGTTGTTTTCTGTCAAATGTTGAGTAATTTCCGGTGACCAGAAATAGTACTATACGCTATTTATGATTTCTCAAAAAATGCACATGAATTTACAAAGTACTTCTGATCAGCACTATTATATTATTTTTTGAGTTCATTTGGTAGGCAATTATTTTTTCCACAAGATTGAATTCTATTTTGAAAAGCTAGAGTATTTAAAAATGGATTAAAAGTCACAACTATATCCCGAGTTGTCATCACCCGTAGTGTTATCTAGAAAATTAGGGTAGATCACTCCCGCTTTATTTTAAATAGAGAGCTGAAAAAGAATTGCGCACTGAATCGACGTAAGACAGAATTGAGAAGATAAAGTAACTGCGCACTATATGAACGTAACAATGTTTTGCATAACGAAAGAAACTATTTTTATTAAAAAAAAAATTAAATATATCAAACATCTAATTAAGTCAAATGTTATGTCACGGTGCGATTTCGTCGTAGTGCCTTACGTGAAAAGATTTAAAGAATTCGGTCCGTTTAAAGTAGGCCTATTCTATTTTTTTTAGAAATCGGACATAGCGTAAAGTAATACTTTCGCTCACCTGAAATTGATCTTATTCCTGGGATTAAAATTTCGACAACGTAACTAAAACGTAACTCAAGTTATTTTTAGATTTTACGTTGGAATAGAATCCATTACCCACATCTGAAATTTCGTCTATCTTTTACAAACGGTACTGACGATATAAGCTTTTCAAAAATCGAAAGCTGATTTTAAGTACCATTTCCGTTTACCTGAAATCGCCCAAAAGTAGGCACAAACGACACATTTTATATAGTACCTATATATGAAATTTTGTCAACATAACTGAAAAGGTACTCAAGTTATAATATAGACAGACTCCGGGTTGTGTAAAACGTATACTTCGTACACGACGAAGTAAAAGTGTAAAATACCTGAAAATTTAGGGGAGATCACTCCCTCATTAATTTTACTTGCAAGCTTCAGTCGTTCTGTGTAATCCTCGAAACGAAAGTTATTTACTATCACATAATTTCGTTTTAGAATATGGTTTATTATTTTGTACAGGCGACCTACATGATCTTAATTAAACTAGGACTAGATGTATGTTAGCGCCAATAAACAAGATTTTTAATTGGGAAATTAAGTGCACACATGGAGGCAACAAGCAAAAATAACAACTATGCGAACAAAATATAACATCGTAAATGTAACATTTCTGTTGCATGTAATAGCAATTAGTAGCCAGCGCCATTCAAGAGAAAACTAAATGAAAGAGTATATATTACAAAAACGTATTTTAGTATTTTACTTCTTTAGACGCAAATTTCTACAAGTAAAATCGTGGCCACAGTAATGGATATATTTTATTACTTTAAAATGATTTGACCAATGATTTATGGGATAGGTAGATGAATAGTGCAAGTGAATAATTACCGGCTAGTTTAAGAATCGCTATATTTCTAACGACAGAACAATTATCTGACCGCTAAACAATGCAAGGTGATTGTCCTGTCTATAAAAAAAAATTAAGCGGTCGGTTCAGATACTTTTGATAACATCTTCTTTACACCGGTGTCCTCAAAGGGTATCAACTAAACCAGAGATAGCAACACAGTCAGTGACTTAACATACGAGTGGCAACACAGTCAGTGACTCAACATACGAGTGGCAACACAGTCAGTGACTCAACATACGAGTGGCAACACAGTCAGTGACTCAACATACGAGTAGCAACACAGTCAGTGACTCAACATACGAGTGGCAACACAGTCAGTGACTCAACATACGAGTGGCAACACAGTCAGTGACTCAACATACGAGTAGCAACACAGTCAGTGACTCAACATACGAGTGGCAACACAGTCAGTGACTCAACATACGAGTAGCAACACAGTCAGTGACTCAACATACGAGTGGCAACACAGTCAGTGACTCAACATACGAGTGGCAACACAGTCAGTGACTCAACATACGAGTGGCAACACAGTCAGTGACTCAACATACGAGTGGCAACACAGTCAGTGACTCAACATACGAGTAGCAACACAGTCAGTGACTCAACATACGAGTGGCAACACAGTCAGTGACTCAACATACGAGTGGCAACACAGTCAGTGACTCAACATACGAGTAGCAACACAGTCAGTGACTCAACATACGAGTGGCAACACAGTCAGTGACTCAACATACGAGTAGCAACACAGTCAGTGACTCAACATACGAGTGGCAACACAGTCAGTGACTCAACATACGAGTGGCAACACAGTCAGTGACTCAACATACGAGTGGCAACACAGTCAGTGACTCAACATACGAGTGGCAATCTAGTCAGAGACTCAACGTAACAGTAACAACAAAGTCAGTTACTCAACATACTAGTAGCAACATAGTCTTAATGTACGAGTAGCAATCTAGTCAGAAACTCAATGTAACAGTAACAACAGTGACTCAACATACAAGTAGCATTATGCTCGAAACGTACATAATGTTGCTGTGACAGCCAATTAGATTCGGCTTTCAAAGTTTCAGCAGTAAGTTTAACTATAAACTACAACAAGAAAACGTAAACAATTAATAACGTATAACTCTAACATGTCTCTTAACTTAAAATATAAGTTGTAAATGTAAATTACCAGCATAGTTGAGTTGTAAAAGTGAAGAGGAAAACGTATGTCGATCTTCCTCATTTATAGTAGAGAAAATTCTCCACAAACATCTCTGGTACATGAAGAAATGTAAAGCGTCAAAGTCTCTCATGTTTGAAAACTCAGACATGACTTCAGAAACAAAGTCCAACAACTCTTTGCAGCTTAATGTCTAAATGTAAATTTAGAAAAAAAGAATATAAAACTAAACAAACTGATGAAATAAGTATTCGTAGAATATGAAAATACATTTAATGTAGGTTTTTAGTTTAAACAATTTGAATACTAGTAGAAAGATTATCTTCAAAATAAAACTAACATAACTGGTTAGGTAAGCTTAACTTTACATGTATTGTTTTACTATAGTTAGCTAATATCGCAGGAGGTCTAACATTTAAAAATTTTCATCACTTATAGTCATTATATATTTTGAAAAGTATTAGGTTGTTACAGACAAATCAACTAATTAATGGGAATGTTAACTGCACATTTACTTCAAAAGGTAGAACATATTTTACAGAAAATCACTGGTATTATGGAAGTGATATGGACATTAACCTTTTTGACGAGTGCCTTACCAATTAAGTTATATTTTCCATCATAAACATTGAATAGCAAAAGATAATTACTGCATTTGATATTAAAAAGTTTAATTAATTATTTTTACAATAAATATAATTAGTATTGTATAATGTGTATTTAGAATGGTTCAAATTTGTTTTCAAAATTTAAAGGCTAACAATTATATCTCGTCCTTTAAGACTTTTTAAAATGAGATTAAAGGTTAAAATATTCTTATATTCTAAAATATAGGAAATTTTAACTTACGTAAAACGTATTAACCTTCACGTAGGGACAAAATCACATTTTGTATTAACCAATGCAAATAACGTATCAGTGCAGGCTTTATCAGCTTATTACATGCATTTAAGTTTACCTAAAAATACATGATATTGCAGTCGATTCCGCTTATTGGATATCCCTTTATAAGGGAAACATTTTACAGAACCAATTACAAAAGGGCAATCGCACATTCGTTTAGACAGGAAATATTAATCCTTATAGGAGACGAACCTGACCGTTGTTTAACTTAAATAAATGTCTGTTTATGCGAATAGAGCATATCCATGTTAAAGACAAACCTCACATTTGAAGACATAAATAGAAATGCCCGCAACTACATTAGCTGTTGTATTAAATTAAACTCATCGAAATGAAAGATAAATCGCTTGTTAATAGTCGCTATACGAGTTTACATGAGTGCGTTAAATCTTGGTTTTCTTTATCCATGTTGCAAACTTCATTTTAGAAAAGATAATATCAGCAAGGTTGGCTGATTTAAAAGACGTGACCGAATTTTTCAATAAAAAGTGAATTAATTTCATTATTTATGCTATGTCTCCAGTCTCTAACCAAAACGTACCGAATTATTATAAAAATTTCTTTTATTCAAAGCGCTTATTCACTTGGTTTTTTTTTTAAATTTATGATGAGCACAATCTAAAGTCAGGTACACTCTAATTAAGTAGTAAGACTAATTCAGGTCACCAGGATAGTTTTCAATTAAATATTACCATCATTTTTACTAAAGTAAAATCTGGATACAGTTTTAGTAGCCTAAATGGAGTATTACAAAATCTTTTTGATATCATTCAACTTTCAAGCCGCCTTCAAATAAACTGTAATTATCATAGTGTTTCGGGTCAGCGATATGTTTTGTGCAAAAGCTTTTCGTTGTGTGTGTGGTTAAGCAGCAATAACTGAAACACGATGTAGACTTTCACAATAATATACGGCAGCTAGATTCAAACCTCATGGCGGTAGTCGCCTTGCATTTTAATTATATTTTAAATGCTAATATTAATCATTGCTTTATATTCATCTAGTATTGAGCATATACTTTGTATTATGAAAAATTTGCTTGCACATTTAAATATAATTTTTTTTACATTCAAATACAAGTTTTCTGTTGACGACCATCTTTAAATACAATTTGCTATACAGAAGGTTTACCAAGGATATTAAAGCTTTGGCGTTAGTTTAGATGTTGTAATAATGAAAATTGGACATTGATTTAGTAATACACACATGACACATAAATAAAGAGATAAAAAGATGTGTCCTACCTGTTTATTCTGAACATAAACCACACTTTTTAGGTAACATTTAATTGACCTGTAATGTGAAATAAAATATATATTATTTATACCCTTTTAGTTAAACTTTGAAAGAGACATAACTGTATATGTTTTACTGTTTAAAATAGTAAGCGCATAATTTGATATACTATTCATTTTCAATGTATAAAGAAAATAAATTGTAATGGTTGTTGAAATTACTAACACGTTTGAAATGTACGAATAAAAAAAAGTTGTGATTTCGGTTATATAACAAAGTATTTTAAACAGAATTGTACAGCACCAAATATGCCTGCAACGTAATATGTGCAAAACACGCAAAAAAATCTTAGGTCGATATTAAGTTCTGGAAATATGAAATATGTCAATGTGATCTTAGTTTATTTTATTTCTTACTGTTTAAGATACTTTTGTTTATAAAAATACTTACTTTAGATAACTATAAAAGAAAAGAATGTTTTAGCAAAATGAAAGACACCGACGGTTTTGTGATAAGTATTGTGAAAGCAACATAATAACAAATACATATATATCAAAATACTTTTATTTGTATTCAACTGACCAGCCATGAATTTAAATCGCCGATCAATTACGGTATGATTGTCTTTCTGGTTAAGTTCCCAAGTTTATTATTATTTTTTTCTTTTATTAAATAAATAGTTCCAAACTTAAGCAGTTTACAGTTATGTGCCGAGGTATAAAACTGAGCAATTTATTTTTGCAGCATAAAAAAGAATGTCCTTATACATAATCTAAATTTAGGTGAAATAAATATTAATTTTACAAAATGAGATGTTAAAAAGAGTTAAGGTTAAAGGATTACATATGAGGTAATACATAAAAACGCACCCCATACCGCACGACACGACACAACGCAAAACAAACCTCACACAATTTGTTCCACATACTATCTTACAACATAACACATCCCACTATACCAAATAGCACAAACTCACTAACCCTACCATCCACAGCCAATCACTCATCTGTTGATTACTAAACTTGAGAGCAGACAATGGTTAAAGCTTGGATTCATTCAAAACATGTGCAGTAAACACCGATGGACATGTTTAATATACCACTTCCGGTTATAAGTGGTCAATCTAAAATTTAAAGTCATTCAGGAAAAAATCTTTTACTAACTGAAATAGTAACCAAGATATCGTTTTTTACACGGAGATAGGGCAAAGTACCACTTTTGTTTTGTGAAAATCGTTCACAATTTGAAAGAAACATGCGGATACAATGTAATACTTATATGTGAAATTTAGTCCATCTTAAACGGTACTCAAGTTATTGGCTTTTCAGAAACTAGCAGTTGAGTAAGTACCGCTTTATGTTAAACGTCGAGATTTGATAAAAATCTGAATTATGATTCTTCGCACCATAACACTACTTATAAGAATACAAGTAAATGCTCAAATTTAATATAAATATACACATTTATTCAAGTTCAAAACTTAGGCAGTAAATTTCAAACTCTCAATTAGGAATACTCTCATGACCTATTTGTTGTTAATTTTTTGTAAGTTAGTTTTCTCATGAGTGTTTTTCTCAAACACACAGATCACATACATTATCACATAGGATTAAAAGCGTCATTAAAATATATTTGTGATAAAAAGGGTGTTATAAAAATGTAATCTACCTTTGATTAATATCAGTATCATGAAAAAAAAGATAAACCACATAAATACGAATGCTGATGACTATGATCATAGAGGTTGATTTTGTACTCTAAAATGTCAACCAATACATACATAATGATACTATTTACTAGTAATAGGTAAATATACTCTGTGTAAAAAAAAGAAATTCCGCAGTATAGAAAAATTACTTACTTCCTTAAATTCTGAAGACCATATCTGTTTGTTCCAAATATGTCGTCTACTTTCAACTGTAGTGTTTGATCATAGAGTCCAAATTGATTCAAGGCTGGATATTGTTTGAAAAATGTATTAAAACATTCAATCGTTATCCAATGTGTTAACTTTAATATTAGTTAATTCAACTTGAAAAATATTTTATTTTTCTATTTTAAACTATCTATACACATCCACACATTAATTTTCTGGGATATTACATTAATTTCAGCCTATTCAGTTTTTATAAGTAAAGCCTTTTTAAAATATAATAAAATGGCCTTGTTCAAGATGTTGGTTTTCCTCAAACAATTCTAAACTTCACATGTTCAACGCCTTTGTTACAGGGGACAGTTAATTTTATACAAGTTAAAAGTAATCGTTGAGATGGGTATACATTTCCAGTCAGTGTGTGACAAAACTGCCTAAAAGTTGCCCTTTCAAACATGACGGTCTATGGGGCAAGTGAAGTAGAGTTTACTTGTTTCTCTGACCTCGGCATATGAAGAGATAGTGTGGTCAGCACTATGCCCAGCCGCCTTTACTTTCCCTAACGTGAGTTAGGTACCCATCAGAGTTGGGTGGACTCAGGGACGGTCTACTGACTTGAACCCGGATTCGAACTCGAGACTTACGGGTTAGCAGTCCAGCTCTCTACCGCTAGACTACTCCGTCCCAAAAAATGGCGTCAAAACAAACACCACCACTTATTTTAAATAACATATATTATTAAAATAGTTACACATAAATCTATATGTAAGTACATTTCATTATATACATATACTTATTCATATACTATAAAATACTTGCCTATTTTAAGTAATAAATTGATATGTTGGAACATTAATGTTGACGTCGCATCATCGATTATTTTAAAGTTGAATGAAGAAAATATATCAATGACACGCTTATGTTCATTTTCAAATGCAAGGAAACATGCATCAATTAGATACACAGTGGAGAGAAATAATCGGTTGTGTCTTTCCATACATACATCGTTTGCTAACTTGTTTAGAAGAACATTTAACGTTTTCTCGTTTCCCTTTTGACATGCACTCATTAACGCATCCAAACCAATTATATTGACATTGTGAAAGTCAGCTCCACTCTGTATTAGAATGTCTACGATTGTATCGTTTCCTTTTTCATCTGCAATCAATAACGCGTCCAGATTATTTTTGTTTCTGTGGTTTACGTCTGCACCTCCTTTAATTAGAATATCAACGATTTTGTTGTGCCCATTGTTAATGGCAAGCATAAGCGCATTCCATCCAAGTTTGTCCAAATAATGTATGTCAGTTCCACATTTACTTAGAATATCTACGACTTTGTCTTGTCCATATACAGATGCCATCATTAATGCATTCTTCCCTTCATCGTTTACATAAAAGATATCTACTCCACCATGTATTAGAATATCTACGACTTTCTCATGTCCTTTTTCAGCTGCAATAAATAACGCGTTAATCTTATTTTTTTTCATGTAGTTAACGTCTGCTCCGCTTTTAATTAGAATATTTACGACTTTGTCGTGTCCTTTATCACAGGCCACAATTAATGCATTAAATCCATATTGATCCACATAGTGTATGTCTGCTCCACATTTAATAAGACTTTCTACGACTTTATCGTGTCCCTTGAGACTTGCAATCAATAATGCATTCCATCCACCTTTTGTGACATAGCCTGTATCTGCTCCACTATTGATAAGACTTTCTACAATCTTGACGTGTCCAAGTGTAGATGCAATCATTAATGCATCCCATCCATCTTCTTTCACATTATTTATACCAGCTCCACCTTTAATTAAAAGATTTACAACATTTACATGTCCATATTTAGATGCAATCATTAATGCATGCCATCCATATCCTTGAGCATGGTGTATGTCTGCTCCACTTTCAATAAGAAGGTCTACGACATTGTCGTGTCCATTTTTAGCTGCTATCATTAATGCATTCCATCCGTCTTTATTGTCATAGTTTATATTTCCTCCACATTGCAATAAAATATGTACGACCTTATCGTATCCATTTTGAGATGCAATCATTAATGCATCATAACCATCTTCATTAAAAATATTTATATTTGCTCCATTTTGTATCAGAATATCTACGACCTTGTCGTGTCCATTTTGAGACGCAATCATTAATGCACTAAATTTATCATTGTTTACATTGCATACTTCTGCTCCCCCTGTAATTAAAATATCTACGATCTTGTCATAGCCATATAGAGATGCCACCATTAATGCATCCCATCCGTCTTCGTTTTTATATTGAACACTTGCTCCGCATTTAATTAGAATATCTACGACCTTATCGTGTCCTTTTTGAGATGCAATCATTAATGAATCCCCCCATCTATCTTCATTGATTATGCCTACTGAGCGTTTGATTAGAGTATCTACGACCTTATCGTGTCCGTTTTCAGATGCAAAAATTAAAGACTCATTCAAATGTGTGTTTACATACTGTACGTCTGCAGCATATTCAATTAGAAAATCTACAACATCGTGATGTCTATATCGCAATGACAACATTAACACATTCATTCGAACTTCAATGCCATGCATCTTTTCTGCTCCAGATTTAATTAGCATAACCACGATCTTGTCGTAGCCGTTGTGAGATGCAACAATTGATGCATTCGATCCATTTTCTATAACATGGGTTATGTCAGCTCTGTATTTATTTAGAAGTTCTACGGCATTTTTGTATCCATTACATGATGCAAACATTAATGCACTCTGACGATTTATGTTTACATGAAATACGTCTGCACCACCATTTAATAAAATGTCCACGACCTTGTAATGTCCATTCCATCCATCATGACGGGCATCATTTATGTCTGCTTCATTTTGTTTAAGAGTATCGACCACCTTGTCGTGTCCTCTTAGAGATGCTAACACTAACGCACTTTGTCCTTTGTCGTTAACATGGTCTATCTTTGCTGCACCTTTAATTAGAATAACAATGACATTCTCGAGTCCATTATCAGATGCAAACATTAATGCACTCCAACCATTCTCAGTGACAATAAGTACGTCTGCTTCACGTTTTATTAAAACATCTACGACATTGTCTTTCCCATTTTGAGATGCAATCATTAATGCACTCATTACATTTAGGTGATTGACGTCTGCCCCACCATTAATCAAAACATCTACAACCTTGTCGTGTCCATGTACTGCTGCAAGCTTTAAAGCATTCATTCCATTTACCCCTACATATATGTCTCCTCCGCCTTTAATTAGAATATCTTCGACCTTGTCGTGTCCATTTACTGCCTCGTACGTTAAAGCATTCAGCCAATTTACATCCGCATAAAGAACGTCCGATTCACCTGTGATCAGAATCTTATCGTGTCCATTTTGCGAAGCGATTATTAATTTACTGAAACCATTTATTTTGATTATATGACGTACGTGTGCTCCACCTTTAATTAGAGTTTCTACGGCATTGTCGTTTTCAGATGCAAGCAGTAATGCATTATGTCCATCTTCGTTTACAAAGTTTGTATTTTGTAAAATTGGTATAGACGCCATCGTGTGAGCACAGATGATATATTATTTACTTGAACGTCACTACAACTGCCAATTTGTTTTATTGATTTTGTACAGCATTTCAGGAACGTTTTCTCTGTAAAAGATATTCTGTAGCTCAGAATTCTGGAACAATCAGCTAACATTTAATGAAATTTACTACATAATGTTTCAGGTGGCGGACAAGAACCCCCTAGACGTAACCCCACCCCCCCTAAAAACAACCTACCAACAAAATCCCCCTGGACAAATACCCTCATGTTAGAGTGTTTATATTCAGGGGGTTTATGACCGGGGCCGTTTCATATCTTGTTAACGCTGTTTCTTGATAATAATTTTAAAATAAGATTCTTTATAAATTAATCTGGAACAACTGAACGACTGGAAACGCTACCCCATATTCTTTTAAGATATAAAGTTGCGATCATAGAGGAGGGGGGCTCCTCTATAAGGACAACAATGAGTCGACCTTTTCTTCATGCGTTCTATTAACATTTTAGCATTCGAGTATTATCTGTGCGCAACAAAATTTGCACCTTTTTTGTAGTTTGGGCGCAAGTTTACTTCGGATTCCCTTTTAAGTTTTAACTAAATCTGATTTATAAATAAACTGGGAGTGATCTCCCCTAAACTTTCTCGAATATTCTTATATAAAACAACAGGGGATGGGAACTCGGGATATAGTTATGATTTTTAATCCATTTTAAATACTTAAACTTTTTAAAATAAAATAGAATCTCATAGAAAAAAGTATTGCACACCAAGCGAACGGCGAATAAAGATGTTCATAATGGTGCGCAATATTATTAGTACTTTATAAATTTAGATGCGTTTTTGAGAAATCGAAAATAGCGTAAATTAGTACTTCCCGTCAACGGAAATTACGCTAAATTTGACAGAACGAAGAGAATTAGTTTTTTTTACTTACATGTGAAATTTCATTTTTCTATCTGAAATAGTACTCACGTTATAGGCTTTTGAAAAATTCAAAGTAGAAAAAGTACCACTTCCGTTTATCGGAAATCGCTCAAAAGTTGATACGGATCTACGATTTTGATAAAATACTTATATATGAAATTTCATCAACCTAGCTGCAACGGTACTCAAGTTATTGTGTTTACACACACACACACACACACACATAGACACACAGACACACATACATACGGACAAGATTGCAAAATTATGTTTTTCCGTATCAGTGAGTTGTAAAACGTCGAGATTTGTAAAAATGTCGATTTTGTTTTGCACGATTACAAGACTTTCTCTATACTTCGTATATACGAGAAAGTAAAAAGTGCATAATAGTGCGCAATATTATTAGTACTTTAAAACTTACATTAGATTTTTGAGAAATCGGAAGTCTCGTAAATTACTACTTCCGGTCAACGGAAATGACTCAAAATTTAACAGAAGGTAGAGAATTAGATTTTTTACTTACATGTGAAATTTCGTTTATCTATCTGAAATAGTACTCAAGTTATAGGCTTTTGAAAATTTCAAAGTAGGAAAAGTACCACTTCCGCTTATCGGAAATCGCTCAAAAGTTGATACGGATCTACGATTTTGATAAAATACTTATATATGAAATTTCATCAACCTAGCTGTAACGGTACTCAAGTTATCGTGTTTACACACACACAGACAGACAGACAGACACACAGACAGACACACAGACATACGGACAAGATTGCAAAATTATGTTTTTCCGTATCAGTGAGATGTAAAACGTCGAGATTTGTAAAAATCTCGATTTTGTTTTTTTTTGCACGATTACAAGACTTTCTCTATACTTCGTATATACGAGAAAGTAACAAGAAAAAAAGAGTCACAGTTTAAATAAGTATATATATATATATATATATATATATATATATATATATATATATATATATATATATATATATATAATAAATATATATATAAAGATGGTGAATTTAATAAGGTCACAGGGGCTCAACCATAGATAGTTCAGAGACATTACAAAAGAAACAAACACATAATCGAAAGATTTACCTTATTACACAGCAGAAAAATGGCTAAGTTGCGAGAAAGTTGGGAGTTAAGAAAGGAAATAGGTTACTTCGTGGAAAGTAAAAGCAGACCACAGGCTTTAATGTCTGATGAAGAGTGGGTATAGAAGTTGGCCCCTGCTGCAGACATAACTAATAATTTTAATTTTCTGAACCTAAAACTACAAGAGGGAAATCTAGTTTCTGATCTATACACCCACCTCCAGGCCTTCAGATTCAAACTAGTCATGTTTTTGGAACATGTACAGGCCAACAGCTTGACTCACTTTCAGCAGTGCAAAGTCTTCATGGCTGAAGTCCCCCGGGTCATTTGCAAGCGAGATAATCAAAGACCTCGAGCTGCAGTTTCAGTAGTGGTTTTTCTGACTTCGATTCAAATGCAGCAGAGGCGAGACAATGAACTGCAGAATCAAATGACCTCATTAGAGACAAGTTAAAAGAAGGGCAGGTGTGTTTTAATATGTTTTGCCCAAGGAAGACTTTCCTAATATTAAAACTTTTGCATCAAAGTACCTTTCAAATTTTGGAACAACATGCATGGGTGAACACCAATTTTCAAGAATTAAATACGTGAAGAACAATTTGAAAAGAAACTTTGATCTCAAGTGTGTTTTAGGTCCCAGACAGTGTTTATTTCAGACTTTTTTTTCTCCGAAGGGGGGAGGGCATTAGAAATGTGTATATATTTCTATATAAATTATATTTCGGCGGGGGGGGGGGGGTGCTCCATCATCCCGAAGAGATGCCTGGAAGAAAATATGGCCCCCTAACTGATCAATAGTTTATGCGGCCCTCGGGCTGAAAAGTTTGGAGACCCCTGTTAGCCGCTAACACAATGCTTTGAAACTAGATCTTCATTCTAGAATCTAAATATCAATCAAAACAATATTATTCAAATAATATTTCCCCATGATTGTGCAATAAATTTAATCATTTTAGTTCACTACTAGCTTTAGATTGAGAGTTTATCTACGTGTTAAGATGTTTTTTATGGTAGGTTACAAAATGTTTGAAGTACATGTTCAACGACATGGTTAGTTGTCTTTAGTGAATGCTTTTATGATTAATTTTTCTACAGACAAGCCTCTCTCAACACACCAGATCCTCTCAACAGACCAGCCTCTCTTCATAGATCAGCCTCTCTCAACAGACCAGCCTCTTTTGAAATACCAGCCTCTCTCAACAGACCAGCCTCTCTCAACAGACCAGCCTCTCTCAACAGACCAGCCTTTCTCGACATACCAGCCTCATTCGACAGATCAGCCTATTTCAACAGACCAGCCTCTCAACATATCAGCCTCTCTCAACATACCAGCCTATCTTAACAGACCAGTCTTACCTTACAAGACACCAGCATCTCTCAACAGACCAGCCACTCTCAACAGACCATTCTTACCATACAAGACACCAGCCATTCTCAACAGACCAGTCCTAACATACAGTCCTAACATACAATAGACCAGCCTTATATAACAGACAATAGGCACCATACAAGACACCAGCTTTCTCAAAAGACCAGTCTTACCATACAAGAGACCAGCCTCTATAAAAAAGACCAGTCAGACCTATCAAGAATTCAATGCGACAAATATTCGTGCACTGCAGTACAACCATGATGCTACTATCTACTTCAAAGTGAATTAGCACATAGCTGGCAATTGCTAAGCTAGGGTCGTAAGATTATGATCTCATCTGTAGCCCCTGACAAGTTGTGCAGGAACAGAAAAAAATATAAAAACTTTCATATATGAGTACCTAAAAGCGTGTCATAAATATACATTTTTATGATTTTTTGCCTGATTTAAAAAATATGTTGCCATTTTAATGTTTCTTCACATGACGTTTATTTAAAGAATAAATTTTAAAAAATAAACATTTTTGTTGTTACAATTTGTAAACATTAAGTCATTATTAATGTGATTAATTTGTTATGACTCATTCATAATATATCTGACAATAAGGTTTATATTTTTACTATTATCATTCTACTAACCAGCACCGACCAGATTTAGTAAAATAAATTGTGATAATAGAAATATGCAATAAATAAAGTATAACCTTCAACAGTTAACAAGTCTAGTGCTAAATACTAACCAGCCATAACGAATAAACAGTCGAAAGCGATAAAGCCATACTAAAATATCTCTAATAAAATTAAAGTGACCCATAAAGTAGAATAAACTCAAATAATTAAAATATGAGCCCAAAACTATAATCTAAATATTATGAAGTGTTAATTATAACTTAAAAGCATAAACATAACAAAATCACGTTCATTGGACAAAACGAACGAACGCGGCTGAGACCAAAATTCTCGGTTCAAAACGGCCAAGTCACAGATAGACGGTTTGGCAGCTAGAGTTTTAGACCGTCAAAACCGACTATCTTTTAAAACCTGCTATAATTTTGTGAATAATAACAAAACTTATTTGAAAACTATACAGTATAGTCGATAGAAAGTTTCTTCCCACATATCATTAAAAAAATTGTATAAGAGCGATCTAAAATGGAATAATCAGTTTTTTGTCTCTCCTGTAAAATTTACGTTTTGGGAGTTAGACGGTTTGCGACCGAGACCATGGATATATATATATATATATATATATATATATATATATATATATATATATATATATATATATATATATATATATATATATATATATATATATATATAGGGCCTACATACCATATAGCAAATACAGCACACCAAACACAACTCACCAAATACTACACTTCTATACGAAACGACAAATACCATTACAACACAAAGCATAATCCTTGTGTTTGTATAACATACGTAGACTTTATACTTTATCTTGTAATAAAATAATGTTTTAATACATTTAGTAAAATATGTTGGTTTACTTTCCATATTTGCGGGGAGGGAAAATTGTAGTTGTACATATACGATAAACGTAATTAAATGTACTTATTAGGCCTACCTTAGTTAACGTATTTTAATTCAGATCCGTAGCCAGTGTGTTAAAAAAAGAACATAAAACGTGAAACAGTACTATCTACCTGTCGAACTCAAGTATCAACATCCGTACGCGAGAGAGGCGTTAATTGCTGTGTTTTCAATTTCCATTTTTAGATACAGGAGGAAACGATTACAAAGGGAAATAACACATACAGGTTTGAGTGTGTGTTCAGCGGGATGTGAAAATAAAACGACTGGCCTACAACAACAGGCCCATTGTTAAGTACATTTGTGCAAGGAGAATTTGTAGCTTCATCCTATTGGGGACGGTATACAAAGAGTAAAGCTTATGCTGGTTATGGCCGATAAATAGTCCAAAAAAATCACCAATAGTATATTTGCTACATATTAACTTTTTTAGGGCTGTATGTAATCTTAATTTCTTAGACAGAATACTTATACATTGTACGAGGATATATTTTCCTATTTTATAATATATTTCATCATATTTTTTTTTACCGTCAGTAGAGTTCCTGTAAGTAGTTTCAATTGAGTAAAAATAAATATTTCTACTTATTTTCAATAAGATCACAAACAGTATGCTAATGTGATAGCATGTCCTTCTGTAACTTTATGCGTGTAATCAGTTAATAATTGATAAATAACACGCATAAAGTAACTACCTGACAATACGGACTAACAACTGAAAACAAAACACATATTGTTCTGTCTTGTTTACACACTTTAAGATCGCTAATTAATATAATGTTGAAGTTTAAGTATGCTTGTAGGCTTTTCGTACCTGTGTAAGGGATTATTGATACCGAGAGAGAGTGTGAGGGATCTCTCTCATGCTACCAAAAAAAGTAAGGGAAACGGTTAATGGGTCGGTCGTTTACCGATAGAGAGATGGTGAATGGTTTTTATTTTCTCTTTTCAGTGAAACCCCGTTGGTTTAAATAAGTTTACCAGACCTGAGCAAACTATTTACTTCGTACTAACACTACATTAATATTAAACTAAGAATAAAACTTATGAACACAGAGTTTAATACATTTAGTTACATCAATTAGACGTCACAAAGGTTTATATGTTAAAAGCAAAAGAAACAATACAAATAAGACATAGCCTGTCTATCTTATTCAAGAAAACATCTATACTAATCTATACTAATAGTTTCGCTGTCTGTCTATCTATCTATCTGTGTATCTATGTATCTATCTGAAAAGAACACTATAGAGATAACACAAGCAAAATAAAAACTTTCATAGTAAAACGAAAACGAAACACGACGTCACATGGAGCATATAGTAGAAACTAGTATCAAGCCGGAGAGTGCACATAGTAATATGACGTCATTGATTCTCGAGTAAACATTGAATTAAAAAAAATTGGAATCAGATTTGTCACATAAACTGCTGAAAGGAAACCAGAACGTATACGTTCTGGTCGTAAAAATGTTTCTGTGAGTTAGGCATATGAAGAAACGCCTACTTAACTTTTCTTTTCCTAACGTGAACCAGGTACGAATTAGAGCTGGTGGACTCATGTAAGACCTTTGAACTCAAGCCAAAATCCAAACCTGAATCTTTCAAGTTACCAGTCGTGTTCACTATTGCCGGCCACGACGTTCAATTACAATACTCGTACATGAAGTAAAACGGAGTCTTCTTAAAGAATAAAAAAAGCAGGGATGTCTTAGGGGGTTACAAAATCAACAGCAGAGAACCGGACAAAAAGGGAAATTATTGTTGAGGAACTATAATACTCAAGAACTAAAGAGGGTTAAGTAAGTAGGTACTTGATGGAAAAGGGCGTATTTAATTCAATGTTAGAAATTTGAACTGAAATAAAAGGTAGGGCCTACATACTAGCAAAATGCAACTTTTGAAAATGTATGTATTTAGTTTTAAAACAAACACAATATAACGTAGAGGAATTTATCCTTGTGTAGAACACGTTAAACATGACTCGAGTTAATCTTACAAAAAGTTAATAGCAAGAGATGTACACACATACTAAATTCAAATTTAAGAGTATGTAGGAGTGTTTTAAGTGGATGTTGATGATGGTAACACGATGAGTATAGCAAACAATACTTATGGTAGATTGCTGATAAACACACACACATATATACACGCACACACGCTCGCATGCACTCTCGCACACACACAAATAATATGTGTTATGCATGTCTACTTCTATGATTTCGAATGTTTTTCAATTTGCAATTATTAGAAAATACCTATTCTCCGGCGAGAGCGATTATGATACTAGTTTATTGATAGGCAATGACAATTAATAACAGGGAGAGATAATTTAATCGCCGGAAAATGGCCACGGATTCAATTATGTAGTTTATTGTCCTGTAAATGACCATCATCTATTAACGCAAAATAAAGCAACATATTTATATATATCACAATTATAAGCTAGTTAGCGTTTTATAAATCAGATACCTAACATAAAAGATAACACAAATAATCGCATTACTCTATACTGTATGTATGATACATACTCTCTTTAAAAAACACCCGATGTTTTTCATAACATTCTACGTATCGTATGGATATCTAACGGTCAACTGTCGTTTTTATTTCCAGCCCAATGCATGGTGTATTTTCAGCCTAGCAAGGGTCATTGCTATAAACCTACGACTGAACGAAGTGTATGTCACCCTTTAACATTATGTATGTTGTGATAGTTTACATGATGGGTTTTTTGACTTGATATATTACAAGTACCAAAAAGCCATTTTCAGTTTGAGACGCTTTTTGTATCTTTAACATCACACAACAATCTACAATAATTAAAAACCCAACCACACTTCACACACTCAACTGCGTACTCGTTAACAAAACAAAAAGTTTTTAGTCCACTTTGCCTAGTTTTACCTTGACCCTATTTCCCTACTTATGTTAAAAACAATAACGGAGAGGGGGCGGTACTTAACCCACTAAAACTACGTTACACTCTAGCCTGTACATTGGGTGGCGCTATTAAGTGGGTCAACTGTAAATAAACTATAACAAATTGTGTTTAGTAAGTGAACTTAAAAAACTACGTTTGGAGCAATTATTTAACAGATAAGTTAATGTGCCAACCAAAACAAAGTGCAGTGAAATGACGCAGGGTTGATCTCCTCTACATGTTCTAGTATATTCTTATAAAACAGTAGGGGGAGGGATAGCTACAAATAAAAACATGATTTATTGGACATACATTTCTACATACTGGCATTTAAATTGTGTTTAATTGTGTTTATTTAGTACACATTTTCGCGTAATCGTGAGTCAAATTGAGAGTACTTACACACACATAATACTTCTATTTATTAAAGACTTAGATATAAGATACATACACGTTTTATCCTATTTACTTTGACTGCACACAGGCGCACACACCTTGTATCTTGTTGACGCATTGAGGAGGATTGGTAAGGCTGCTGGATGAAAGGTTTGCGTCCGGTTTTAATATATTGTAGGCTGTTCGTTACGTTTAGCTGTCGGCCTTGTGTTAGCCGTGTACTGGGTTAGTTGCCGTGGTAGGTTAATTTAGGGTTGCGTAGAGACTATAATCAATTTTAGATTAAAAAGCTTTGGTCACTAAAAATGTAAAAAAAATCTCATACGCGACCAAAGCTTTTATTGTTTGTTCATTTTCTTATTTTCATTGCATTTAAAAGCTTGTTTTTTATAAGGTTATTATATTTCTTTTATTCACCCTTTGTCGTAATTCGTTCTAAATGAACAACTACGAAATGTTGCTTTAAAATTTTATTAGGAAATACACACAATAGAGAAGACTATTTGAATACAGCTAAATACAAAATAATATAAACATAAATGTTAGAAAATTAATACAGTACATCCAACACAAACAAAGATTCTACTTTACCAAAATTTTATTTAACCATGCATGTAGTCAGTAGTGTGTCAAAATGTCAAGTTTGTATTGTCCTTTATGCGCATGACATGTTTAATTTAAATAAAATATTGTATAGGTCTGTACACTCAGAGTTCAATACATACGGATATAAACAATAAACAATAAACAATAAACAGATTTTCTTTTTAACAAGTAAAATATAACTTTTCTCTTTGTATAAAGTAGAGGGGATTTTATTGCCTTTATAATACGTTAGATTTTTCCTTCTCTGTCGAGCTTCCACTTTAAAAAAAAGTTGATAAATAATTAAAAATGGTGTCTTATAACAATGTACAAAAGAAGATTATTTTCACGATTAGTTTTTAAAGAAGACTTTATAGCCCTAAAAATGCATGTAACTTGTGAATATGGTGTTTTGCCCAAATATCAGGCAACATTGACACAAAATTGTCTGACCCTGCTATAGGACTATGCTACTTGTTATAGTAATAATACGACATTCATTGTTAATTTTATTTATATGATTAGTACCAGTTATTTTTAATTGTGTTGTAATTCATGTTTTTCAAAATGCTTTTTAAAAGTTGCATATACTTAATAGATGTTTATTTTAAGACACAACACATACATGTAATTAATTATTTAATGATTTTTTTATCATAGCGCACACTGTCCTCCTTCAGAACTATTTGAATCTATGCCAAGTCTGTTTACATATCACACTCTTGAAGGTGTGAAATATCTTCATGATAAAAACTTCGTTCATTTGTATGTAATGCGTTCAAAACGCCGAAACTCTAGTTTTAAAAAATGCAGGGCATGTTGTTTAAAAAATTGAGTTTCAAAAACACATATTATTACGTAAATGTAGCCCTTGTGATAATATTTTTTAATGTGAGAGAATGAGACTAGAACATAAACCAATAACAATACTAAAATAAAAATACAGAATTAGTCTTGAAAGTCAAATGTTTTCACGTACTTTTATTAAAGTAGGTGTGTTCTTAATAAAATGAAAGATTATTTATTATGTTGTTTTTGTGTGTTTCCTTCAGGGATTACTTTAATTGTTTAATGAAAAAACAAGTGCTGAATCTGATAATGACACAATTAAAAAATTACTTGAAACACTCAGCTTAAAAAGAAACGAAGTGTTATAACTGGGTTCTAATGTGTCCCACAACTATGCAGTGAGAGGGTTGAAGTACTTTATCCAATATTTTATTCAGATACCTCTACTATTTTATAATATCTTGCCATTCAGTAGTTCATCTTGAAACACGACGACATGGACGAATATAAATGATTGAACAGGACGACCATGTTTACTGTTTCTATTTTTTGCACTATAATATATACATCGGACGACTTGAACAAACGATAACGGGACTGGACCACATTACAACCTCACCTAAACACAACAATAACAAGACTACCTGAAGCTTCTTCCCCGGCAACAACGAACCTACACTAAAACGTCACTTTCTTGCGTACCGCATCACACTTTCACTCGTTCAATATTATATCTTCGCACCAGCATTTATGCGTACCAATTTGCCTAGTGAAACATATAACACAACACAAAGCAATTAAAAAAAAATAAAGCATCAATCTTTAGTGCCCTCCTGCAGCGCATTTTAATTGCTGTTACACGTGTAAAATAAAATTATGTAACCAATTCAACTGCACATGAATTTTCTACAACAATAAAAGGATCGTCGTGTAGCAGCCAATAGGCTGTCGGTCTCAGTCTAGCTTCTTGTTGAAAAATCCTGTCCAAAAATGCTTTTAAAAGATCTGAAGCTGATGCAGGAAGTTGGAATAGCAGGGGATCTCGGTTCTTTATTCTGAACGCAATCTGTACATCAAGCAATGAATTGTTTGGTGGTTTGCCCGTCAACATTTCTACAACAGTGCAGCCTACACTCCTGTAAAGTGATATAAAAATGAATAGAATCAAATGTATGCATGTTAAATATTAGTTGATGAACGTCTTCAAATAAATGTTTTTCCAAAATAATTGCATAGGAGTTAACGAAGTAAAAAGCTTTTCTTTTAATACTAAATTCACAAGCTTATGCGCTGAAAGCTTGATACAAAAAATAGTATCAATACAAATTAAATGTTCTATTTAGTCCATGTAAGTGGAGATTTACAGGCGTTGTACATACGTTATTCAAATGGAAGAAACTACATTCATTGTTAGTTAAGTTAGTTTTTAACTAGGCCAAGGTGATCGAGTTTCTACCTACAGTCTGACAATGATTCAGTGATAAAATAAACTGTTAAATCACTTAAAAAAAATAGTCCTACATAGAATCTCTTAAAATTGGAACGGGATAGACATGAATTGAGTGTCTGTCCAGGGAACTTAGTATAGAGTGAAGCTGGAGGGGTTGCATTCCTACGAGTTGCATGTCGAGGAATTATTGGCTGTAAACATTTGAAAACAATGTTTCTTGAAGATACGTTTTAACACAATTTATGGTATTTCAAAGGTTTTATAATAATTATTTAAAAACTAAACAATATACTGTCAGCTACCAAATATCTGCTCGGCTGGTATATTTTAAAATCTTTCCGGCTGTGTTGATCAATTCGGGAGCCATGTATCGTATTGTTCCAGTATCTGCTTTTATTCCATTTTCATCAACAATTTCAGAGAGCCCGAAGTCAGTAATCTTAATATTTCTGTCGTCTTGCATTAGAATGTTGTTACCTATGGGATTTAGAATATAAGAACCTGATATTAAACCAGATTACACTAGGTAACACCTTTATATAAAAAAGAGGTAATTAATCAAATGATTATACTATTATTTTGAAATGTATTAAAAATAATGCGATTTTTGTTGAAGGATTTTCAATGATAATCAATAATTTGAACGCTTATCATATGCCTACCTTTTATGTCTCTATGTAAAATATTTTTATGGTGCAGGTATTCCACACCCTCCAAAATTTGAATGGTGAAATGACGTGTCAATGTCTCATCTAAACTTCCTCGTTTCGATATGAATGACGTAAGAGTACCCTAGATACAATTTTAACAGTTAATAAAAATGAAAACATTAGAAACTACTTAGGGAAATAATACATTTAAAGTTATTAACAAGTGAGTTACATGTTTTAGGTACTCCATGAAGATAAAAAGTTCATCATCTTTAATTTGAAAACCGTGAAATTGAACTATTCTGTTATGTTTTGTCTTCAAAAGAATCCTCGCTTCTTGCTTGCACGTTTCCTGAAAAATGAAATACATTTGTACGACACACAATGTTTTTAGAACACATGATATATTTACTTTTATTGCTTAGACATTTCAGAAATAAACATTATCTATAAAATTGCTAAAAACGTTTGTCTAATCTAAGATAAAAAAAAAAGTATAATGTAAGTACCTTTTTCGCGATCTTCTAACCCACACAGATTGGGCATATCAGTAGCAAATGTATGGGGGGTCTCAGGTGGGCGGAGGGCTTATAACTAGCCCAATGGACCTCTCACACAAACACACACACACACACACACATATATATATATATATATATATATATATATATATATATATATATATATATATATATATATATATATATATACATATATATATATATATATATACATATACATATATATATATATGTGTGTATACATATATATATATATATATATATATATATATATATATATATATATATATATATATATGGGCAGATGAATGTGAGTCTGAGACTTTCATTATAATTGACTTCTTACCATATTTTCCTTATTTTGTATTTTAATTATTTTTGCAGCAAATTTGTGTTCTTCTGGATGTTTTACATCAATAACAGGATGTACTCTACCAAAAGCACCTGTCCCTAATATAGTTGATCTGAGCTTGATTTCCTTAGGAAACTCGTCAGAGAGAACCTGATCTACAATTATCAGAATAACGCAAACTTAAATCAAATGTATTGGCATGACAAACCGCTTTAACAAAATGTAACATTTCCCAATACAATTTGATTCATATGATTATATATTACTTAATTACTTAATCCTCGTCACCCCCATATGATTATACCTTACACAGTTAAAATGTTACTAACAAGATAAATACAATAAGTTATACAATGAGATCGTTTGAAATTAGTCGAAACCAGGGGTCTCTAAACTACCGCCCTCGAGCCAGATGCGGCCCGGGTGTCCCCTCATCCGTTCCGCGGGGATCTTTTTGACTATGAAAAAAAAATATTTGTTTGAGGTGGCTGAAGAATTTGATGGAAATACAATTGCCCAACGTGTTACAGGCATGGGTGAAAATATTGTGACTCAATCAGCGAAAAATGGAAGTTTCGAAATTTTTCAATTACAACGGATGAGTCGCTGGACAGCTATTCCATTTCTTAACTGCTTGTGTTCATTAGAGGTGTGGATGAAGACATAAACATATCACACGAGATGGCTTACCTAACTAACATGTATGGCACTGTTACCGAAGAGGATATATTAAAAAAATACTGAATATAAACTGTACTGGACTAACCTAAGTTACCTGACCGTTGATGTGGGAAAGTATATGAGTGGCATAAACAAGTATTGGTTGGACAAGCGAATGAGAGAAACATTCTATGTGCATGGTTCCTGTATTATTCACAAGCAAGCTTTGTGTGCTATATATATGTGGACATTAGCAATGTACTTAATCCTGTGGATGATGCATTTAGTAAGGTCACATGTGCTCAACAATAGCTAGTTCAAAGACAAGTTAAAGGATGCAGACACACCACCTTAAGATTTACCATATCACACAGCAGTAAGATGACTAACTTGTATTTAAGTTAGGAAAGGAAATAGATTACTTCCTGGAAAGTAAAGGCAAGCCACAGCCATTAATGTTTGATGAAGAGTGGGTATAGACATTAGCATTTGCTGCAGACATAACTCGTCACTTAGATTTCCTTAACCTTAAACCACAAGAGAGGGAAATCTAGTTTTTGATCTAAACATCTACCTAATGACCTTCAAATCCATACGCGTCATGGTTTTGGAACAAGTACAGGCCAACAATTAGACGCACTTTCAGTAGCTAAAGCAACAGCTGAGTCACCCGAGTCAATGCGTGTGAGATCATCAAAGACCTCCAGCGAGTATCAGTAGCGGTTTTCCGACTGGGATTCAAAGTCAGAAGAAGTGAGACGGTTTCAAAACTCACTTGAAGCAAATGTGACAAGTTGCCAGATGAACTATAGTTGGAGCTCCTTAGAGACGAGTTTAAAGAAGAGCGGGTGGATTTGTATAGGTTTTTTATAATACGTTTTTGCCTAAGGAAGATTTTCCTAATATTAAAGCTTGTGCATTAAAGTACATTTCGAATTTTGGAACAATTTACGCTTGTGAACAGACACTTTCAAGAATGAAATATTTGAAGAACAATTTGAGTACAAACTTGGACCTCGAGTGTGTTGTTGGCCAGCGACAGTGTTTCTTTTAGACGTTTTTCTCCCGGAGATACGGGGTGGGGGACACTTATAATTTGTATATATTTCAATGTAAATTATTTTTTCGTTGGGAGTGGGGCGGTAGACCTACTTCGCGGGGGGGGGGAGTCCATAGCCAAATAAAAATTGATAAAGCTACGTTTATGTGTGGGTCGTTTTCTGTAAAAAAACCAATACGTCTTTTTGTATGTACGCCCTGATGCCTGTCAATCAAATTTACTTGGCTAATAATATGAGATTGTACAAGATCTGTGCTTTTAGATTCATTGTGTGTGTTACTTGAATTATGTTATGCCCGTTCATTTAAAAAAAAACATACGCTATACTTTTATTATTCTGTTATCTCATTTCTAACCTGTTTTAGATGGCAATATTCCTGTTGTACGTCCAGCTGTCCATAGTATCGAATGTACGTTAGCAGAAAGATCCACATCATGTCTGTTTATTAAAGCTTTTAACATGTCATTTAATTCTTCGTCTGTGATGATTTTCTCACTTCCCTCTTTATTTCTACTTAGTTCTCTAAAACATTGTGTCGTAAATATTTGTTCATCAGGATCTTCATGTGTTAGTATTTCTTTTAGGTGTGGATACAGTGGAAGTACCTGCCAAATTTTTATGAACATAATTTATAAAACGATTTTATGTGTTCTCTTACTGAAACAAACAATACATACACCAGTATTATTAAATTAAAACAACGATTAGCTAAGAATATGCGTATGACAAAACACATGGAAGTATGAAAGGACTATATAACTTAGCCAAAATTAGAATCGAACAATTATGATAACCTTGTTCAGCACATCCTCATTTCGTTCCAGGATTTTAGCCAGTCCTTGAAGGAGCTCAGATCGTGAATATTCTCCTGGATCATTTTCAATCCCTGAAATTTTTTGAATGAAAATTTCCTCTAGACGATGTTTAAAATTCTCTGTAATATATATTAAATACATATGTCAAACGATTCAAATTAATTCTAAGATGATAATAATTTGCTGACGAAATAAATAACTATGGAAAAAAGTATTATTATACGTTATGCAATTATAGTGGCCTAATCATAACGAACTTATTAATTCTAAATTCTAAATTGTATTTACATAGTCTTTTCATAATTAAAATGCACGTATTATAGTTTACGTGTACACAAGTGTGTTGTTGTTATTCTTAATTTAACTTATATTTACATGATGTTATGCTTGTTCATTCGGTAAGGGTGAAAAGTTTAAACATTGACTGGTCTTTTGTATACGCAAATTGAAATAAACTGCGTTATAATAATAAAACGCATAAATAATATACTTTTAGCATTAATTATATAGTAAAAGCACAAATTTTAGTTGCTCAAAAAAGTAAGATATTTATATATTAAAATAAGACTTCTTGACAACGTGATTGACATGAATAATTTATTCATGCTTTATCTTTAAAGTTTTTTTTACTACTCTAATATATAAAAAAAATTAAATTTCGCAAATTTTAGTTGATCAAAAAGGCAACACTGTGTAAAACAATAAAAGGGGTAGATAGTTGCAGTTGTTATAATGTAGTATCTTAAAGTTCTAAAATTGACTTTCTGTCACTGTTTAACTGTTTTACTATTTTTCTTTTCATTGCGCTTCATCTAACGTCCATTTTGTTTTTCAACTTAAAGGTTTATTATTAAATTAGAAAATGTTTTTAATTAAATTTATACATAATTATAGAATTTTACAGATAATTCGTAACAATTTTTTTCTTAAAAGGAAAATCTTTCTTGTTATATTTTATGCGTTTACCAAAATAGAACTGCTTTTGATAGTAAGTGAAAAGTTTATTTAACATAATATATTTATTTTGTAACTGAAGTAGTTTAATTTCAGTTCTTATTTTTTACTTCGGATACGATATATAAAATGCAACGTTATCTACGATGGGCATAATATATACATACTCTTTTTTGCAGATTTATTTAAAGAAATTGAATTGATACTATTTCGTAAAATATTAAGCTTTTGACATAATATAATAAAAACATGCTTAAATAATTACTAAATGCCCCAGTATCTATAGGAGAATCCTCTTGTATATTTAACAGTAAAAGTACTGTATCCATAGATATGTCTTTTTCTTTGAAATCCATGTTTTTAATAACCTGAAGAAAATATATCTGTATTAGATTTCTGAAGGCATGTTAGAATGTATAGAATGTTTATTATATTCTATTTTTGAAAGTGCGATATTTCAATTGAATGACATAATTCGTTGTTTTATTTCAGTTAGTCGAAAAAAATACCGGCTGATTTAGAGGATATAGTGAAGTTAATTCATATACTAAGATAGTAAGAGTGTGGCTAGCTTGGGAGCCGGACGTTTTCCCGAAAGACACTTGCCCGAATGCGACAAATGCCCGAATGGACACTTGCCCGAATGCGACAAATGCTCGAATGCCACTTGCCCGAATCCGTTTGCCCGAAAAATGTTAATATTGGAAAATAAATAATATTACCTAATAGACATTCTAAATCAATTCAAGTTTGAAATTTTGATAATAAACACAATTCTATGCATAAAAACAAAGTTATTTATTTTTTTTAAATTCAGCTTTTATTTTTTGTGTAACCTGAGAAGTTGCTGTAAAAAATGTTTTTTCTTTAATAAATATAAGGTGATGTTGGCGGCGGTGTCGTTACGTTCTTTTGATGTCAGTTTTGAACACCTTTGTTTAGCCGATGTGTTCACGTGGCTATACAGCGCTTGTGATACGGTGTTGTCGGCACGGCAATATTGAACAGAGGCGCGTTTGTTTGATTTATTTGTTTTGTTTAACATGTGTGGTAATCATTTCACAATGGAACGAGGCGCGGTCTAGCCGGCGAATTTAAAAACTAAAGGTAGTCAATTATGTCTTATCTCCATTTAATGCACCCTGTTTAGACATTTTGTTGAAGCGATTACTTAATAAAGAAAGCAAAATTCATTTTAAAATCCTGAGATAAACGAAAATGGTATTTTTATTTCGTGTTGTTTTATAGATAGGAAAAAATTATATTTTTACACTTTTCATATAGCAAATACAAATTAATTAAGAAGGTCTGCGTGGTAATATATAACATTATTTTATTCTTTTCTTTTTGTTAAGATATTTATTGTTTACCAAAATTTCAAATTTAAATTGATTGCAAATGATTATTTGGTTATATATAATTCAATATTTTTCGGGCAAACGGCCTTCGGGCAAATGGCATTCGGGCATTTGTCGCATTCGGGCAAGTGTATTCGGGCATTTGTCGCATTCGGGCAAGTGTCCATTCGGGCGTTTGTCCCATTCGGGCAAGTGTCCATTCGGGCATTTGTCGCATTCGGGCAAGTGTTCATTCGGGCGTTTGTCGCATTCGGGCAAGTGTCTACTCGGGAAATCGGCCTTCGGGCAAACGGCATTCGGGCAAGTGTCTTTCGGGAATTTGTCGTAGACCCGGCTAGCTCTCCCTACACATGTAGCATATACCAAGCAGAGCAGAACTTGGAGTAATAAGGGACGTTGTAAAGAAAGATACTGAGTTCAAGTCATTATATTTTTTTATAATTTTAATATTGCTATTTTTTGGCGATCTTTGTTTTAAAAACCAATATTCTAGAGAAAAAAAATAAAACATTTTGATTAATATATTGCAGTATAACTCTTTAACATCATGTATACATTTAATGTACATTTAAACTACATACAGCTTTTAGACGCATATAGTACATCGTAAACACAAAAGTGTTTCTTTTTTTACAATTATGTCTTTATTTTCTTTTAAAAAATATTAATTATAATTTCTTAAAACATATTCTCAATTGTCAAAAAAATAATCTTCTTCATTACAAAGATTTCTATCTTTATAGTTACGAGATTTGCATATTTGTTATTGGTTATTTATTTATTCGGTCCATTGTATACGTAAATAATACCGTATATATTTTGTCTGTACAAAAATTTAAAATTTAAATTTTGTATATCTCAACATTTTGCGATGTAAAACGATGTTGTACAAACACATTTAATATGCGAACATTTATTAGAATATTTACTTACATTGTATGTGTTGTGTACAGAGAAAAATTTCTCCGCGCCCTTTCCTCTGACAATGTTAAGTAAAATGGAAACAACTTGATAAATAATCCATTTATATTGGGAGTTCTGTAATTTTAAAAATTGACATTCAATTAATTGTTTGCCAACACAGCTAATGTTTAGTAGAAATTTTCACGTATATTGAGTCGGCAGATCATGGTTTGCTATAAGAAACCGATTAGTACATTAAATTATTGTAGGTGACATAAAATAAAGAGTCTAGAATACTGTTAGCCATCATCGGTATACCAGCCATCTACCTCTATACTACTAAAACTCAAGTTTGTTTACATGTTTGAATATATTTTTTTTTAGTTTGTCTGATTAAATACTGGAGAGAATCTGCTCTATGTGGAGAGCTGTTAAATAGTATGTAGGTATAGAACAATTTTTGTTTTCAGACAGACAGTTAATCACAAATTTATGTAAAGACGTTAATTAATTTACTGATTTATTCATAGGTAGATTAACCACATTAATTTTAAAAGTTAAAAACATTGACTTTTCTTTGTGGGAATATTGACGTCACATGATTTGTTTACTTTTTAGTACAATAAATGGCGGCTTCTATCGAAGAAGATTATGTTCCCATTCCAATGTTTAACGCGTTCTAAAGCTAATTTTCTGTCGGCCATAACTTTTACAAAACGACCGTTTGCTGTATGTATTACGTTCCAACACTTTTATCTCAAATTTCAACTGTCTTTTTCATTTAGTTATACAATACATTTCTCTAGCTCTACAATCTGTCCAAAATTCTAGGTCAAACCAAAGATTTATTAGTTAAAAATACAATCTATTTTGAAATCATAATTTTTTTTTGAGTTTCTTTATTAAACTATTTTAGTCCTTAAATACTTCATATAAATCATAGTGATTTATCTATCTAGATCTAGAATAGGTCTAATCTAGATCTACCGAGAGCTATGCAAAAACTAGACTTAAACAAACCAGTCGTAGAATAATAATATAGATAATTATATCTAGATTTAGATAATAATGTGTTTCAATTTACTAAACTATTTCAGACCTTTATTATTTTATACAATCTTTTTATGTTTACCTATGGAATTGGCTAATTTAAGATAAAATTTAATTTGATTTAACACAGAATTTAATTTGAAAGTTACTAGACTTAGATCTAGATCTAGAGATAGGTCCTATGCGCGTAAATCAAGTCGCATAAGGAGACTCGACGTATTATTATATAGCACAAAAAACATCAGTGACGTCAACAGTCTAGATAGCTAAGTTGTTAGTGTAATAGATTTTCATTCGGGCGGCACGGGTTCTAGACACATCACGTCAATAAAAAATGTAATTTGTTTTTTTAGATAAAAATGATAAAGTTGCCTATCTGAACTTGGCGGGATACACGGCAGGTGAAATAAAGTTCATCTGTTTCTTTGTCCTAAGCACTTGAATGGATATTGTGGTCAGAGACATGCTAGGCCGGAATCGTTTTTTTAAACGATAAAAAGATAATGTCTGAGACTTGGCGAGACACTGAAGTAGAGTTGAGTAATTCACCTGTAAAATCAGTATGTGAAGGGATAGTGTGTTCAAACCTATGCTCAGCCTAAATCGGTGTTTTTAAAAGATAAAAAACGTCTTTTTGAATGTGGGGTCTGTGACGGTAAACCCGTTTAGGCCTAGCTTCACGTTTTTCTTCCACCACCCTCTACCTGCTCTATTACTCCCCCCCTCTACATCCAAGTACATTTTATCTTTCAAAATTTGAAAAAAATAGCCCAGCTGGTGGTGTCGCACGCGGCGTTGGGGCCGTCGGCCCGATCTCCACGTGTTTTTTGGATTTGGTTTTACTTTAATTCTTATTTTCACTTAACCAGTTTTGATGTGCATATTTGATTATCATTGTAGACATTTCACTTACCTACTGTACTACTTTTATCCTGCACGTGTATCAGCCACGGAGCAGTAGATAATAATATTGTATACTGCATCATTCTATTTTACCACAGGCCGTAAACTGCGTGCATTCAGTTGACCCGTAGTCATCGGACCTGATATTTTATTTTTTTCACTGGCCGTAAACCCTTGCCAGAGACAAGACGTCATCGGACCAGGTGAGAAATTATTATTCTACTAAGGCTGTAAACTTTGGGCATTGAATTGACCCTTAGTCATCAGACCATGGTGAAAGTACGTCTAGTTATACTATACTAGAGTTTATATTCCCTGTAGAGAAGCGGCGCAGACCCTTTTACCTGTTAAATACAATCATTTTTACAGATTTTACTGATTATTATTATTATACGGTACCGAATATTTATCTATTACCGTTAACAGGGTCTGGTTATTTTGTGATAATTAGTGACAGACATGATGTCATTTAGGGATGACCCTCGAAACCCACAGTTATCCAACTACATAACGGGTAGTCTAGTATACTACTAAAACTCAAGTTGTTTACATGTTTATTTTTTTGTTTGTTTTTTTGGTTTGTCTGATTGGCTACTGTAGAGAATCTGCTATATGAGGAGAGCTGTAAAATAGTATGTAGGTAGAGAACAATTTTGTGTACAGATTGTTAATCACAAATTTATTTAAAGACGTTAATTAATTTATTGATTTATTCATAGGTAGATTAGCCACGTTCGTTTTAAAATTTTCAACAATGAATTTACTTTGACTGAATAGTGACGTCACATGATTTGTTTACTTTTTAGAACAATAAAATGGCGGCTTCCATCATAGACTTTGTGTCCCATTCAAAAGTTTAACACGTTCTAAAGCTAATTTTCTGTCGGCTATAAATTTAACAATACGTCCGTTTGCTGTTTTTATTACTTTCAACACTCATATAAATTTTTAACTGTCTTTTTCATTTAGTTTTTCAATAAATTTCTCTAGCTCTACAATATGTCCAAGAAAGTCATATATTTATTTATAGATCTAAATATCAGATGGCCAAGTAAGTTATTTATATATATCTAAATCTAGAATCTAGGTCAAACCAAAGATTAATTAGATACAAACCAAAGATTAATTAGATAAAAATACAATCCATTTTAAAATCATAATACATTTTTTAGTTCTTAAATATTTGATATAAATCTGTGTGGTTTATCTTTCTGGATCTAGAATAGGTCTAATCTAGATCTTACAAGAGTTACGCAAAAACTAGACTTAAGACTTAAGCAAACTAGTCGTAGAATCTAGATCTAGATAATTCTATCTAGATCTAGATAATTTCAGACCTTCATTATTTTATATAAATCTTTGTTTGTTTAGTTATGTAATTGGCTAATTTAAGATAAAATTTAATTTGAAGGTTACTACTACTAGACTTAGATCTAGATAGGGCCTAAGAGCGTAAATCAGGTTGCACAAGGAGACTCAAAGTATTAAACTATATTATAAAAAAAGATCAGTGTCGTCACGAGTCTAAATAGCTAAGTTGTAATAGGCTTTTATGCGGGTGGCACGGGCTCTAGACACATCACGTCAATGTTAAAAAAAAATTCAATTTGTTTTTTTTTTAGATGTGAATGCTAAAGTTGCCTGTCTGAACTTGGTGGGATACAGGGCAGGTGAAGTAGAGTACATTTGTTACTTTGCCCTAAGCATATGAAGGGATAGTGGTCAGAGACATGCTTGGCCGGAATCGTTTTTTTTAAACAATAAAAACATGTCTGAGACTTGGTGGGAAATTGGGCAGGTGAAGTAGAGTTTCGTAGGTCACGTGTGACGTCAGTATATGAAGGGATAGTCCGAAATCAGTGTTTTTAAAAGATAAAAAAAACAATTTTTTGAATGTGGGGTCTGAATTTTTGTGACGATAAGTGATAGACGTTATGTTTTTTTTATGGATGATCCCCGAAACCCACAGTTATCCAAGGGATGGCGGGTAGTCTAGTTAATATATAAGTTATATAAGTATACACGTTCGGGGAATTGAAGGCTGATCCACCTTAAATACAAGTATCAAAAAGCAAATAACACACAATGCGTTGCTTTTGACGATAAAACTGGGAATTGGGTTGCATATTAAAATTAAAGACTTTCATTTTAAAATTACTTTACCTGTAAGTCTTTGTGAAGGATGAGGAAATCTGTAAATGTCTTAACCAGGCCTTTCTCTGCCGAACGCTGCAATTAGATGTGGAATAAACTTTTTAAGTAGCTACTTTTTTTGCAAAAATAAAATGTGTTTTTACCGTGAAGGTCTAATGCTTTGTTTAATACGAATAAAAACATGTTTGTGCAATAGTTACCAAACCAAACTCTGTATTGTGATGACTACCGCTTAGCAACAGACTCAGCATATCACGAATTAAAGAAAAACTAAAGCCTGGTGCTGTTGTATCAAGAAGATTTTCCTCTGTTAAACATCTAGCCGTTATATCTGTAATGATAAAGTACCAAGAAAGTGTTTCGTTAATTATTTTAATGTGTATCTTAGTCAGAATTTGAAGTTCCACTCTTGAATTACAAATGTTTGTTATTCTCTGTAAATAATACATTTCGTTTTCCGGGGAGTATAGGTCTACGCCGCTCACGAAAGATCTGATCGTGTGTTGTATGAGGGATACACGTTTGCCATCTATTTTATAACAGGCATATTTGTGCAGTACAATGAAATACGTGCGACAGGGTGTGTATGTGGTACGTTGTTTAAATCTTAGAAGGGATGAATTCCAATTTGGATATTAATTATTCCTGCCGATTCCCACTCCCTCGTCCGTATTTATCCCCTATCCTCACATCAAGTCAATTGCCCCTTCCCCCGAACATAATATGTACCAGACAACTGCAATAGGACATTAGCTCCCTCTCAATCCACACCCAGACATTTAGATGAAGATATAATATAATAATTTGTACAGGTACATATACAGGTACATCTATTGGCATTGGTATAGCGTTAGGAATAGGTAAGGGATATGAATAGAGTTAGAGTAATATGACATTGGATGAGGAAATAAAATAAGGGAATCATTAACGCTAATGTTATTGAACATGAATTGTAATATAGACATAAATAGGGAAGCGGATGAGGTTTAGATAGAGATTGCGTTAGGTATAATGAAAAGATTATGGATAGCTACAAATACAGGATACGAATAGGAATAGCTTTAGAGAAAATAAACTAGGATTGGACAGATGTCTAACATACTGATAGCAATAACAATAGGGAAAATAATATGTATTAATACAGAGTTGGAGATTGGAATAAGAAAATGTTTATGTTTATAAATATCTTTGAGTTTGGGATCGTGGTTTTAGTTAACGTTACGACATATTTGCTCTAGATATTTTGGCTCCCGACAAAATAATAAAAAATTATTTTCGCTATATTAGCACCAAACAAATATGACCCTATGGTCAAACCCCCTATTGTCGAACCCCCTATGGTCAAACCCCTTATGGTCAAAGCCCCGTTATGGTCAAAGCCCCGCTGTGGTCAAACCTCCTATGGTCAAACCCCCTATGGTCAAAGCTCCTGTGGGCAATGGTCCGCGCACCCTCGCTGCCAAACCGTCTATCTGTGCGCACGCAGACTTTGCCGTTTTGGACCGAGAATTTCTGTGTAAGCCGCGTTCGTTCGTTTTGTCCAAAGAACGTAATTTAGTTAATAATATTTAGAATATATATTTGTGCTGATATTTCTATTATTTGAGTTTATTCTACATTATGGGTTAATTTTTAGTAGAGATGTTTAAATAAGGTTTTAATTAATAACTACCTACTTATGGTGTACTTATCTTTAAAAATGGGCATCAAAGAAAAATGCAATAAAAGAAATAACCATGTTTAGTTTTAATATATTCTTTTAAAAAGTCACATTAGAGAATATTAAAGTGAGTACAATGTTTTAAAATTGGGCACATTATCATAAAATGTATATTTGTGACGTTCTTGTAGTTGCTCCTATTTGACAGATTTAATCTTTCTTCTTTTTTGTACAAATTGTCAGGGGCTAGGGATAGGATCTTAATGTTGAGACCCAAGTTAATATATTGCCAAATATCTGCTAATTGACTTTGAAGTAGATCAGGGGTCTCCAAACTACGGCCCGTGAGGTCCTCTCATCCGGCCCGCGGATATCTTTTTTGTCCACGGACATTTTTTTTTGTTGGAGGTGTCTGAGGAACTTTGCCCAGAAAATTCATAACAAGTTGACAATGTAGCTTTGGGTGCAAATACCGCTGCTTACCGTGTTGCAGACACTGGTGAAAACAATATGACTCAAATAGCGAAAAATGCAAGCAAGTTTCGCAATTTTTCAATTGCAATGGATGAGCCGCTGGACAGCTGTTCCACCTCTCAACTTGTGTTTATTAGAGATGAGGATTGTTGTGTCCCTTACATGTCCCCTGCTTGTGTGTGTATGTGTTGTGTGCTTGAACGACAGGTACCCCCCCCCCCCCGTTTAGTATGGTTGTAGCCCTTGGTTGAGTGTGGTTATATGGAGCGAGAGGTGTTAACGTCAGGTGTGTCAGTTGACGGTGTCAGAGCGTGTGCCAGTGTGTGAGGCAGGTGAAGTTTGAATGTGGACGTGGATGTGACATGACGTGGCTGTGACTGGGGTCGTGTTAAGTATCATCATCTGAATTAAAGCATATAGTATCTTTTATTGTTTCCATATTACTTATTCTTATATATATATATATATATATATATATATATATATATATATATATATATATATATATATATATATATATATATATATATATTAAAGGTATTATTATTGCTTAGCATTCTTATCCAGTGAATTTACTTTGGTGTATGTTGTCAGTTGCTATAATATACTCCTAGACTTATACAGAAGAACCCAAAATGGATGGAGACATGAACATAACACAAGAGTTGGCTTTGTATGACACTATTTCCTGAGAGGTATATTTCAGTGAGTTAAAAAAAAACATTTGCTGATTATTACTTGGACTGGACCAACCTCAGTTACCTGACTGTTGATGGAGGAAAGTGGCATAAAGAAAGGCTTGGTTGAACAAGCGGAGAAGATGTGTAATGAGAAAAACATTCTACAACCAATTTGTATATATTTCTATATAAATTATATTTCGTGGGGTGGGGGGAGCTAGCCATTCTTCGGGGGGGGGGGGGGGGGCTCTACCTCCTCGAAGAGATGCCTGGAAAAAACTCAGAACTCCCAACTGATTTTGTATTGTTAATGCGGCCCTCGGGCTGAAAAGTTTGGAGACCTCTGAAGTAGATAGTAGCATCAGGGTTGTTTTGCAGTGTCTGTTGCATTGAATTCTTGAAACAGACTGGTCTGTTGAGAGAGGTTGATCTGTTGTGTGACAAGAACGGTCAGTTGAGAGGTTGGTCTGTTGTATAGTAAGACTGGTCAGTTGAGAGTGGTTGATCTCTTGTATGATTACACTGGTCAGTTGAGAGAGGATGATCTATTGCATGATAATTCTATGAAGTTGAGAGAGGCTGATCTATTGTATGTTGAGACTGGTCAGTTGATAGAGGCTAATCACTTGCTTGGTAAGAATGATGTGTTAAAATAGGCTGGGCTGTTGTATGGTAAGACTGGTCTATTGAGAGACGCTGGTCTGTTGAGAGAGGCTGGCCTGATTAGACTGATTTTTATTTGGTAAGTCAGACGAGATTTTTTTTACTACTGAAATAATTTAATTGTGTTGCTTGACAGCTTAAGATTTTAAGCTAAGTTGAAGTGGCTTTTTCTCTCTGTTGTATTGGTAGTATATGTAAATCCAATTTCAGATCATGTGATTGAATCATTTTAAGTTTGATCTGAAATGCAGCATGTAATACTTATCACTATAGCATGCTAATTGCCGTTTAACACCTAAATTTAAGTTCCAAGTATTTTTTTTTGTTGTTTATAATGTAGGCAAAAAAAATTTAACTACCATATAAAACATTTCTTAACACGAAGATAAACCCTCAATCTGAAGTTATTAATGAATAAAAAATAATTATATCACACGTTTGTAGAAATTCGATTCGATATTATTTTAAAATAAAACTCTAGATGTAGACTAGATTCTAGAATTTAGATCTAGTTTCAAAGCCTAATAAAATGTAAACTAAAAAGTTTGGTTCTCGAAATTCTAACTGGAAATAGGTTATATTAAACAAATGCTGTTTATTTATTATCCTTTCAAATGATAAAATATAATAGAATAGCTGACCATAACTAATCTAATATTCTTACTTATAAATACTTTGATTGCTGTGGTGTAAAATTGTGCGACTGCGTTGCTTATTCAAAGTGTACTGCGTTATTTGTTTTGCGCCGAGATTTTTTAGCGCTAAAATAATAGGCGGTTCGTTCAGATGATTATATCTCGATAATCATTCACCAGATTTATATAATATTTTCATGCATTATGGGGAATCATACTGGCTTTTGATTTATGTAAAAAACAGGAGTTTGAATTTTTTTGAGTAACATGGTTTATGACCAAGACCATCGATATATATATATATCTATATCTATATCTATATCTATCTATCTATATATATATATATATATATATATATATATATATATATATATATATATATATATATATATATATATATATATAGTACCATACACGTGTTATGCCCGGAATTGTGTTTGATAATACGTCTCTGGCCCTTTATCTGTTCAACTGACAAAATTATAAAGTTAACTTACGCTACAGCAAACCAACTGTTATACACACTATTTTAGCTAGATACGGGTATTTTCCTGCCCATACTGTTTCCTAAATTGAATCAATGCAATAGTTTTAATACTACATTATAAACATGTATTTGTCTGTGCATTTCACTAGACGGAAGTTATTTAGCATACCACAATTTGTTTGTACAGTATTTGATTTCACATTCTGTCCATGCGACTCAATATGACCTTATTTAAACAAGGTTTTTGTGTGGGCCAATAAACACGGCCCTTATTTTAAATTAGGAAATAAAGCACACATATGAAAGCAACAAGTAAAAATATCAACGATGAGAAAGTTTGGAAACAAGAAGTTCTGCGAAAACTGCAGGTTAGGCCTACAACTTCAAAGAGAAACAAAATGACAAAGTATGTGGCAAAAACTTATTTACTATTTTACTTCTTAAGATGTAGAATTTAACATGTAAAATCGAGTTAAAATATGTACTATTGGTAAAATCTCATATACAACGATGTCCATATTTCCTACGGCCACTGAAATAACTAGGAGAGACACAGTCAGTGATTCAACATACTAGTAACAAATCAGACATAATTTAAATTATAAGTACAACATGCTTATAACTTCTATACTGGTGTTTAGGGTCCATAACATCAAGCTTTTATCATTTGTCAGTCTTGTTACAAAAAAAAAACAGAACGACATTTTTTTATGTGATTTAAGACACAGCTTATACTAAAATAAGACTACAAGCTGTAAAACTAAATTACCCGCATAGTTAAGATCTAAGAGTAGTGTGAAAAACTTCAGTTTATCTTCTGCATTTAGTGCAGAGTAAATTGTCCTCAAACACCTCTGACAAATGAAGAAATGTAAAGCGTCAAAGTCTCTCATGTTCAAAAACTCTGACATAACATCAGAAACAAACTCCTTTAATTCATAATAGTTTGTTCTCTGGAAGTAAAAAAAAAACAAATTATGTTTTACAATTCATGTTATTAAATAATTGTTAACATTATTTACAACACAATGCTATTTCATTTATTAAAATGACTATATTAAAAGTAAAACAATAGCAATCCTTATTATCGCATTTTTAACAAGTACACAACTGTTGTCATTTTTTTTTATTTTAGAAAAAGTTTTATTAGTGAGGCCTCGTCATATAAGCTAATTAAAACTAAGAATGTTTTCGGTATTAACCATGTATATCACACAGTCTTTTTGTCTGACGATATGTAATGCTGAGCAACGCTGTGCAAATGTGAAACGTTGCCAAATTTCTTACTGCTACTGCCATAGAATTACCAAACAAAAACAAATTTTCAAGAAATGTATCTCATTTTGTCGCTTGTTTAGAGGTCAGTCGACACCTGGTTCGACAACCGACTGACTGACCTCAATCCATTTTAACCATACGCAAGCTTCAGCACTAAGGACTAGCCAGTGTACACACTAACAAGAGTAAGCTAACTTGATGTGTAGACAGAGAGATACTTACAAAACTGTTTAGTTCAAATCACGGACGGGGCCACTAGTATGTTGTGTAATCGGATACGCCTGTACGGGTGATCCAGTGTGTCACGAAACATTCATGACGAAACAACAACAAACGGGTTTTTAAAAAAAGACTAAATGAAACACCCACTTGTTAATTATAAAATATTTTAATACTATATACACTATTAGCCGTCACGGCCAGGCCATGCACTGGCATCTGTGAAAAACGTATCTGTAAAGGACCATAACTTGTGTTAGTAATCAGTATTTACCCGGCATTGCCAACCCTAACCACAACCAACCAAAACAAACAAAAAACGCAAACATAACACTAACGAAAACACAAAAACAAACGCAAACGCACACACAACCACAAACGCAAACCCAAACTCAAACACAAAGAAAACACAAACGCAAAGATAAACTCAAAGTGTCTACAGTAAAGCCCGGGGCGCCAAATCGCACCATGACGACGTGCGGCGTAACTGCCTGCTTCAACTTAGTAAACGACTTTAGTACCCAGCGTATTTATAGTCTTTTGAACTTACGCGAACGTAGGTACCATAGCGAACACGGGAAGGCTCGGGACGCTAAATAACACCCTGTCAGGGTGCCGGAGGACGCCCGGATTTGATTCAATTAAAGACTATAGTAACCTTTCTTATCCATAGTCTATCGCACTGTTTAATACGAAATTATGCACCATAGCGCTCACATGATAGAGCGCCCAATCAAACCGTGTTTCAATTTAGTGAACAAAATGGAAAGAAATAAACCTATAGGATTTGTAGGACCTGGCTTATTAACTGTTATTGATTTAAAAAAAAAAAATATTAGTAAACAGTACGTTCAGTGTATAGAATAAATAAAAGGCAGTATTAAAAGTACCAACGACATTGAACTTAATCACTCCCCGCTAATGTAATTAATATATAATTATTTTTTTCCTAACACCAAAACAAAGTAATAAAAAGTAAATTATTTTTCCCCGATTTAATGGGTTTTTTTAAAGGGAAGAAACTAATGTTTTCAAATCAAGGGACGTAATGAGTGCTAAAGGACAAAATGCAAATGCATTTCAGACACAGTTAGAAATTCTATAATTATTGACACACTTTTTTAAAAATTTTATGTAATATCTCAAATGAAAATGATTTTTAAAGACTGTCAATATTAATTTTTAAACTCATAAATTTAGACCTTAACACTTTAATAATCTAACACTTGACTCCATCGAAGTATCGTTTTTTTTTCATTTTTCTTATATTATTTTGTAATCCAAGACAAACATTTTACAAACATACATCATACAGAATTGAACTTTATGTATTAGACTAGCCGTCCCGGCCAGGACCTGCTCTGGCCTCTGTGAAAAAATCTGTTAAGGACCATTACCTGTGTGTTTAGTAATCATCATATACCCGGCATTGCCCATCCTAACCACAATTAACCAAAACAAAAAATAACGCAAACACAAATACAAACACAAACGAAAACAAAAACAAAAACCTAACAACATACTCAACCACAAACATAAATACAAAGAAAAAAGCAAACAAAGACAAGCCAATTCCAAACGCAAACCCAGCCACAACACAACACAAAGATAACACAAAGACAACTCAAAGACAACACAAACACAACACAAACATAACACAAACACAACACAACGCAAACCCAACCACAACACAACACAAAGACAACACCAAGACAACACCAAGACAACACAAACACAACACAAACATAACACAAACACAAAACAAACACAATACAACACAACACAAACACAACATACACACAACACAACACAGACCGGGACGGCTATTATTATATAAAATGCATATTTTCTTGTAGTTTGGCGCAGGTCTGTATAAAAGATTTTTCTGGTAAGACTGACAAAAATGAATTCCCCTTCTTGCGCAAAAACAAACAGACAAAATCGAAAACGCAAAAAAGATAACTAATAATCTGCGGGAATTCCCGTTCCCGAATAAAGTTGTCTTTTGTTACTTCACCCGTCTTTAATTAAAAATAGTAATCTAATATAAACAATTGTATATCTTACTTTAGATTGGTGAAGGTATCTATAAAAGAGCTTTCTGGTGCGACAGACCAAAACGATCTCCCCTTAATGCGCAAAAAAGACAGACAAAAACGAATGCGCAAAAAAAGCACAAATATTAACCTGCGGGAATTCCCGTTCCCGTATAAAGATGTCTTTTTTTTTCGTCAAATGTCTTTGATTAAAAAAAGAATTAGTAACCAGAACGTTCAGTGTATGAAATAATGAAATGCAGAATTAAAATACCTGCCATATGCACTTGATTAATCCGTGCTTGTTATGTAATTCTTTATTTTTCCGAACACCAAAACAAAGTAATAAACAGTAAATTCTTTTCCACCCGATTTAATTCCTTTAAAGGGAAGTAATTGTGTTTTCCTAAGTTATCAAAGGGAAGTGCTAAAGGACTAAATATGAATAATTTTCAGACGTAATTAGAATTTTTGTAAAAGACGATATATTTTTTAAAATGTTTTTTAAAGAACATGCCGACAATTATTTATATCAGTTTGAAAAATGAAAATTATTTCACAACACTTTCAGTATAGGCCTACATTTTTTAAACCATGTATTTAAACCATGAGCACTCTCTTTTGAATCCATAGAAATTTCGTTTTTTCTTATATTCCTTTGTAATCCACGGCAAACATAATTACATACATACAGAATTTACAATTACCCCAATGACCCCTTACTCCTCTGTATTCATTTTATTACCCCCACATTATTACTTACAGTTGTTTTGTTAACTTAAGTAACTCTTTTATGAGAACACTGTTAAGGGGGCAGGTACACCCAGAATCATTGAAAAATCGTTTTTTTTTTAATATTGTTGTATGGTGAATGTTATTTTATTCAGAATCCATTTCTCTATCCGTCTGTGCGCATTAATTTGACCTGAGTGAAGTAGTTTTTTAGTTATTAGCTTCTAAAGTGGGTAGGGGTAGTCCGTCAGAATGTAAAAAATAGGGAAAATGTCTGACGGCAAGCCCTTTACAATACTCGGAAACGAACGATATAATAATAAATATAAACAATAAACACTCCCTTTACTATTAGAATAATTAGCTACTCCCTATTTCAAAATAGATCTACTTCCTATTAAATATTTTTATTATTTTATACTTGGAATAATGACACATTTCACGGTTGAGGTATTAAAATTTACTGAAACTAAACTAGTATAGAAAGTGAGTTTTCTAAGTTATTATATGCAATCTACAGCTAGTGAAACTAGAAAAAGACATAGATTATGTTTATGTAAAATAAAACAGACTACCTTCTTGCTGACTAACAGTAATAGTAATAAAAATAAATAAATAAAAAGTTTGTTTACATTTGGTAACCAGGTGGACACACCCACAAAGTCAAAACAAAAAATATAAACTACATTGATGCAGACTCAAGATTCTACTAAATAGAATGATACATAGGAAAAGTACTTCTCAATGGTGATTCTGAATAAAACAAAACTAAATATTAAAGTCAATCATCTGGAAAATTATGTATTATGTAGATAGATAATGTGATAATAAATTAGTATAGACAGCGATTCTCTGAGAAACTATTTCATTGCACTTGTTGAAATGAATGAAAGGGGCTAGCCAGTTCATACATATTTAATTGTAATAATACAAAATGAAACAGATAATCTGGTTGTTTCTAAGCTTATCCTCTCAGTTGTTGGTATTTTTTTTTAAATATTGTGAACAGATGAACTGTATTTGGGATGCAAAGCTAATGCGCGGAAAGGTCAGATTAGTTTTTTGCCTTATAATGGACCTGCATAAAGTAAAAACACCAATGCCAATGGTCATATCATATAGAACACATTATTACCTCCTTACAGAAGTCATTGAAGCTATAAGACCAGTCTGGAGAAGTCCTTGCTAAGACATAGGAGGTAACAAATTGACTCAATAGCTACACCTACAACCAGAATGAGTCAATCAGCGACATGATAGGGAAGTAATTCCAAAAGAAAAGGAATCATTCTGTAATAATTGGAGACTTCTATAGCAATGGCAGAAGCTATATTTAGTTATGGAACACTATTCTGATGGTTTGCTGAGGGTGATAGACATACATCCAGGACAACTGTTAGAATTCTGCAAAACCGCCGATGTGTCGTATGTTACAAAAAAAACAAAAAAAAAACAGACATTTTGGGCTTTCAAGACTCTTTGTCAGGTCAGAAAGCACTATGAATTAGGTGCTGAGGAGAAAGAATCTGAAAAACAGTGCCATCCTTACTAAGCTGGAGTGTATTGCCTGTTTTCATGGAAGAAAATCAACTTATTTTAGTATACGAAAAGTTTGCGAAAAACGACATGTTTGCAAATTGTCTTCCAGCTATTTTCCACAATTATTGTTCAATTGTGATAAAACTTTGCACACACATTCCCTGATATAGTGGCTATGGTATGAACCAAAATCTTTTACCTAGGTGTTATACTTTTTTAGATATGTAGGGCTATGTTCTGCTGTTTTCTCAAAATTTTAGCACATTTTTCAAATTTGTGTCATGGACAAACCATAATGGTTAGTAACATGAGACTGGTTCATACCATAGCCATACATGTCTTTTAGATGCATTGAAAGTGTTACAGCTGTGTACTTGATACTTTGGTTTAAATTAGTTCTACAGTTGGGGTCATTTTTTTAATATTGCGGATGACTTACATTTTAAAATTATTTTTTTAAAAATCTTTACTCCATATATAAACTTATTTCCTTACATTTGCCATATAATAGACTATGTAAGCTATACTGGTACCAAATTTGGCATCTGTAAGTCTAATAGTTTTTTTTTGGTAAATTTTTTAGTAAGGTAACCATGTTCTGGGTGTATCTGCCCCCAATTTTCGACCTTTAAAACTCCACTGTATCCCCACACTTCGTGATAGCTTCCCGCCTACCCACCCCTAACCTGTCGGTACTAAACATCCAAACAAACCTAAACACCGACACTCTACCGCCCCCCCCCCCTCTATGCCCACATCATATGATAACCCCACGTCCCTTTTAACTGTTCCAACGACCCCACCACCCCCCAAAACATCAGTTTTGAATATTTATTTTTGCAATTCACTATTGTACAAATGTAAACGAAATTTTTTGTAAAACAACAAATGTGTGTGTGTGTGTGTGATTACTCCACTGTTTATTAATTTTTCTTTGGTATTTACTATGTTTATTGTACAGAATGAGATGAAATCCATGCAAACTAGCTTTGTTTTCGACTATTCTTCCATACGTTATACTCTTCCACCACTTTTTTGTTGGCAAACATGTTACAAACCAGCCTCTTTTCAACTTTTGACTCAACAAGCTGTAAATTCAATGTATATTTTGTATTCATTTACATATTTCGCTATTTATTTACTTAACTCTTTACACCAATGTAACTATCTCGTAAATATCCACCCAAACGGCGTGGCATGTTATTGTATTTGTTTTAAATTGGAAAATAAAGTATTAAAAAAAAAATTTCAACTTTATATATTAGATATACAAAACAATTCTAAACATACATACGCTTGTACGCAGACTAAGATATAAGGACTCTCTAAGAGAACAGAACTATCCTACACTAACCTTTTGGGAGAACTGGACGAAACAGAGGCAACAAAACACGTTCTCACACACGTTATAAACCCTTACAGCAAACAGTTATAAACCGGACTACATCTCACAGTACGAGGACTGAACAGAGACGAATGTGACAGGCTACAACATATGGAAAAAAACATTCACCCACATTTATCACCCTTCACTCATTCAATATATATATTCTGCTTTGAACTGTGTTAGTATTATGCTTAAATTGATCAAAATGTTTAATACACATTTTTTTGCAGTATGTCTACTAAGTAATCTACTATATTAATTTTTTTTCGTGCAAACGGTGAATATCTTTCGTGTATCTTTCCAATTTGTGCATTGGTCCCATTAGAACAAGTGTCATTTCGGGCATAAGTCGGCGAAAATCCGGATCCCATAGTCAAGATTTAACCATTTCTTTGAACAAGCAAAGTATACACACAGTATAGCCTAACATTTTTATATCATCGCTCAGATACGCAACTCTGAACTGAGGCCTGGCAAATATAGAGAGTCGACGCTGTGCAGTAAAGTAAACTTGAGACCTTTAAGAAATTGTGTTGTTTTTTAACTTACCTCCCAAATATAATAGATCAATTTTAGAACGTTATATATATATATATATATATATATATATATATATATATATATATATATATATATATATATATATATAATTTTATTTTCGAATTATTTATTAACTACATGTTATTAACGAATGTGTTCAGTTAACAAATCGTATGTTTAAGTCTAAAGTGGAAAAAAACTCGAGTGCGAAGAATAGATCCTGAGCAACTCATAAAATTCAAATCAAAACGCTTTACGGTACACTACGCCAAACTTGAGAAGAATCTGCGAGATCTGTGAGCTGGTGGAATTGTATGTTCCACAGACGCTGGCAAATAAAAGAGCACTACAATTGATAACCGTTATTATGAGGAAGGTGGACATACAAAATTTTTATAGGACCCACTACGTTGTGAAAATGGGGCCACATCAATCAACAAGTTCACAACGAATCAGAAACCACTTAATTGAGTACAACACGCATTAAACGTTCTTTATCTTAGCTTAACTGGATATGTGTACTTGGAAACACGAATATGTTCCAGATAAAATATAAATCAACACTTAGATTCACCGATCATAAAGTTACTTTAGGACAAACAAACACAACACCTACAGTTAAAAGTAAAATGGCAAACAGGAAACTTAACATTTTCTATTTGACTATGAAAGATACATTGAAACTATGAAATTTACTAGGACACTCAAGATACAGTAGATGAAATAAAGACAGAAGTTGCCACAATGCACGGAAGTATACAATTGAATAAAAGCGATAATTTGCAGTACAAGAAAAACTATAAAATATGAAAAACCTTCCAAATAAAATATAATATTTGAATAAATACATGCAAACAATAAACACACCCAGAGCATTAAAATAGCGTAGGCAAGATGAAAACCGACCGCAAAATCATAAAACAATATTTCACAAAATTTACAGACACCTGCGGTTTGACAACAGCACAAAGCTCCGCGTGCCCTAAAACCAACATCTTTAAAAACAGAAAAACCGTAAGTCAAAATATATATCTTAACATCAAGAACATTTTCAAATACACCTTAAAAATGTATCACTGCTAACAAGATGATCATGTGTTTACCAACGGAAGTAGTAATGTATGCTATATCCGATTTCTAAAAAAAACGCATGTAAATTTATAAATTTATAAAGTAATAATAATATATTATACATATATTATTTGGCGTTTATTTGGTGCGCAATTCTTTTAACGTTACAAATTAGATAAAAAATATTAAGCGCTATGATCAAAATAACTTTTTTATTTTTTCCTATACTATAAACTTGTATGGCTACGAATGTTCAGTCTATATTGTTTTGTTTTATTTTTAATCTAAGCTGAGCTACTTTTTTTTCGTTGTGTGGCGTATGATCCCGCCCCATTAAAAAAGTTGTTACAAAACATTTTATGTGAAGTGAGGACGCGTAACTAACTGTTATTTGGGTGTATTGTACTTATATTGCATTTTGGTGTGAACTTTATATGAAAGGAGAATACCTGGCGTTAAATCTGTTACTGCTGTAAGAAGCGTTTTGACAAAAACCTCTGGAATAGCTTATGGAAGCTCAAGGAATTAAATAAATATTTCGATGTTCCGTAACATGTCGGACAGAAAAAGAAAATTGATCCATTCTACTAATGTCGATAGTTAACTATATAACCACAGCTAAATACCTAGCTTTTTAGATTTCTTCTTTAAAAATTGGGTTGATATAGACTGTATTAAGTCATTTAGCTTACCCGGACTTTAATATATTTCAGTTCTGTCAACGACAATTAAATGTTGTTTTAGCAAATCAGTTTTCTTTGGTAGATGTTTAATAAGTTTAAAACGTTGCTTTCATTTATTGGAGCTTCGCCTAAACCTTTGGATTCACGATGGCTAAACGCGAATCCCTGTTTTCCTAATACAGAACTGCGTCTATATCACTTTCTAGTACTAATAAATGTCGTATTATTTTCCGACCACATTTCGTATGGTTTTTTTTGTACCAACTGGCAATAAAGTGCCGATCAGTTGAATTTTTTTGGAACATCTTTATAAGCTTCTCTGAGGCCTGTTTGTCAAGGACCAAACTCAATTAATGCACGTACTAGATCCGGTGTTACGGGGTTATCACAAAACAAAAAAATATCTGTAGAATATTCTAGATTTGTATCAATTATAGAGTAAAGTTTGACTTTAATAAATGTATTACAAGATTCAAACTTTATATATAAAGTAATTACGTGTGAAGATTTATTTATTATATTTTCTTATTCAATTATTCTTAATCAAATACGTTATATAGTGGAATTCGACACCCCTCTTGTCAAATTTACTGCCGGTAGAATTGTTGTAAACATCGCAAGACATCTTAATAGTTATTTTTCGAATGACAAACTGATACAGCTCTTATTACGCGTTGTAAAGTAGAAGCAGCTAGTTTAGCACTATTATGCTTAATTGCTGCATGATAAAAATCTTGTAATTTACATCGATGTTGGTGGGACCAAAAATAATTTTTTAACAAATATCAATGTTTAAAAATTAGAGTTTAAAAAGTTTCCATAAAGGCGCCACTTCGGTGAAAATAGCCAGAGGGGGAGAGGCTGCTCCACCTGCTCCCCCCCCCCCCACCGCCCGCGATTGAGATGCCTAGACTCGATTTCTTACACATAAATATATACTTTTAATCTAAGAATAGCCATGCAGTCATTGAATATCAGCATCATTGGTAGGTTTATATAGGCCCCAATTTGTTTCCCATACAACAAACAAGTTGTCGAATGGCGCAATAGACACCGATGGACCAAACAAAATATCTTCTATACAGCTTCAAAAAATAACACGTAATTTTCATCAGATATTGTTTTTTCAAAAGCGACTTAATACATTGTGTATTTATGTGTTATACTCACAATAAAAACTTCCTACCTGATTGTTGTGAGATAGAAGAACAGTCTTTATATAGCAATCGATGGATCTGTTGTTATAGAAAATATCGATACACAACATATGCTATTTTGTTTGGATGTATTTGTTTATACATTTTTTGGTGATGAGAAGTAATTGAAGTATCAAGAAAATAAATACACATTGCCTTGACATGTTTTAATAACAATGGTGTGGTGATTTGCATAAATGATCCGAAAAGATATGTTTAACTAATCTTTTTAAAGCTTTCATATTGAGAACAGTACAGCCTTAAAGGAATCCCGATCATTATCCCCACCATCGAATATAGTGTAAATTTGATCTCGACAGTGGGGTATTATCCTACTTAAACTTATTGCCCAGCTTGTGCGAATCATAAGGTGTTCATGATCAGAGGTCGATGGGGACAATAGTTAGATGGCAATTGTTACTGGTCATGTTCTGCGCGAAGATTAAATAAGGTTGCTTGTCATAGTGGTAATAGACGGGGTGATCTCGGGATAATTGAGAACAGTTAACAGAAATGTATGCTTATGAGTTCACTTGTCTAGAACCTTCTATGTTAAAAGTTATGCATTGAATTAAGTCTCGCGGTCAGTATTAAACTATATGTAAGCCTACTGGCGTATGTAATTTGTGTTATTTATAATGTTAAATCTGTGTGACGGTATTGTTTTAAAGTAACTTACAATTTAAATATTACTTCGCTGTTGAAAATGTCTAGACATATTTCTGTAAGCTACACAAATTACTTACCTTTTAAAGTTGCTGTCATCTGCGTCGTTTTGTTCACTGACGGTTGAGTCGCTCAGTTCGTTTTTGGTGTCGTTTTGTGTATCTCGTTTTAGTGCTGGGTATTTAATAAAGATACGTGATTTATTAGTATACTGATTTCGATGGTACATATTAGTTTTAATTTCTTTTAATTAGTTATTCAAATCTAGATTTTTGAGACACATTAATGCTGACATTTAGCTAATTTAAAATGTAATGTCTGATGCTAAAGTAAACAGCTTTGAAAAATATATAACAACATTGATAGGGAAAGAGTTAGGGTTAAGATAATGATTTAGTTACAGTTAGGTTAACATTAAGGTTTAATGTTAGTGATAGGCAATGGGCAGTTTTAAGGAAATGATTAGAGTAAACGATATTTATAAAGGTGTGGTAAAATATATTTTACGATGGATGTTTGGGAAAATTTTTGTAAGAACATTACTGTAAAGGGTGGGCATTGGGATTTAACATTTGGTTTGGCAAGACAAAATTACAGGTTTTCACACTTAATATACTGAACAGATTCTAATTTCATTTAACATCGGGTTTAAAGTTTATGATTATTGGAGTTCTAAGATGAGGTTCTATCCAGTTTGTTTTCATACAATGCAAAACAGAAAGAACCAAATACAACATATTGTGTGACGCACATAGCGAATGACAAGGTATACCCGTGTTCAAATACATTAGTTTAATATACAAGTCTAGAAGATATCATTGTTCATGTAATTTATATTAATACTCTACTCTAAATCAATACACTGGTTTTCAGATAGTAAACTCTTTTTTTTACATGCAGTAGTTTTTTTTATTTAGAAATGAAAATCACTACACAGGACGTCTGCCTACTGTGATGATTTACGATTTCTGATCAGTTTTTATGTATTTTTTCCAATTTCACAAGCTTGCTTTTTTTGCGGGTTTTGTCTTATGCATAATAACGGGAGAGGAAAACTTAGCACGGGGGTCACGATCCGATGTAAATGCAATATAAAACATATTTAAATTAGATGTTTAATTAAATGTTAAGAATTATTTAAGTGTCCCATACAAAGCTGTATTATTATATGTGCGTTTTTCGTGTTCATGTGGTGCCCAAAAGCTTTTAGCCATGCAACTGTATTGAAATTAAACATTTTAAAGTACTTAGGAAAAAAACCGTTTTAATAAAAAGCTTTCATAAATTCATGCACCAAAAAAGGATAAATTGATTTTTCTTTAAATAAATAATAATACACTAGTGTGGGTCATTATATTATCTAATGAATAACTTTAGTAAAATTTCTTTATGGTTATTTAAATAGCAGTTCATTATTATAAAGTTAAGGAAATAATTTACTTTCTTTTTTTTTAGTGCATAGTTATATAAAAGATTTTTTATAATGAATAATAATAATAATTTATGAAGTCAAGACCACTAAAAATATTTGCTATAAAACACTATCAATACTTTGCAATCTATGAAAGATGATTATCTGCAAAGAGATTTTCCACACACCCAAAAATAAACAGCCGTTGTAAAGTAAATAAAAGCTTGAAAAAAGTTTTTAAAAATAGGTAAAAAGTAACTTTAATTTGGCCGTATTTGATGACAATTTAAATATTTTATACTCTCTTAATTTGCAGTTCTTTACGTGCTATTTAAAATAGTATACTAGTATAATAAGACACCACCCATCTGGAAAATGAACTATGCAAGTGACACTGATTAAAAAGGATCAAGATTAACTATCATTGTATTCAAAAGTTAAGCAAACTTTCTGTATATTTTTAAATCGTCCGTGTGGAGTGCACTTTGTTTCATTAATTGGCTGCACTCCCACCACAGTTTGAAATACGTTTACTGTACAGACGCAAATGTATAAGGGTATTATGACACCTAGTTGCTTTAAAGAAGAAACAAAAGTAATGATATAAAAAATTATTGTAACGTTGCCAAAAGTTTCACACTACAACGTGTTTTTTTAATATAATTTTACGAGAGCTCATGTAAAGCAAATGGAAACACGACTAAACCGTGTTAATGTTTTAGCCAAGATGAATGAAAAAAAAATTATGTTCAATACTTTAGCCCAAATACAAATCGACCAGAATATCTATAATATAAGCGGGCAAGTAGTGTGTCAGTCCTTCCTTCCTTCCTTCCGTCATCGCTATAGATTTTGGGACTATAAAAGTAAACATTCGCACCATGCTGTGCTTTTCAGTGCACCGCAGTGTCTTATTATAAGTAATAGAGTAGGGTTTGTTTATATAGCGGCATAGAGCTATTTTAAAATTGCCACGGTTTTTACTCTTTCGCATAACGTCAAGAAAATATTAAATACACGCAAACTGCTAAAACGTATTAAAAAGATTAATGTCAAATATCATTTCCGTTTAGGCTCCCAGAAAAAGTGGATACATTTTAATAACATAATAACAGTAGGGAAGAAAAATCAAATTAATTTAACTCTTTTCTAATTTTGACAAAGGAGGTAATTTAAAAATACATTAAACTCACGCTAATAAAAAATGTGAATGCAAATATACGTTCGTCATAGAAGGAATTAGTGTTGCAATAATATAATTAGCAAAATGTGAATGCAAATTATTCGGTAGGAGGAAATTATTGTTAGAAAATTATAATTAGCATGGATTGATAAAAGGCAATCTTTTATTTATTTTATTCACTGAATGTAGGCCCTACTGTTTATTACTTATAATTTTTAATCAACTATTCAGCACTATTATAGGCGCGTCATCACGTTCATTAGGTGCGCAATGGTTTTAGTTATGAAACTCAATTGTAAATTTTTAAAATTTAAAGTACTGGAAAAAAAAATGCGTGAATGGATAAAGTGAAATATTGTAGGTAAAACACGGATATTTTAAATACTGCCTATTATTTATACTGTTTTCTAATGATTATTCTGTCGGTTTGCGGACAAGCTAGGGGTTTTATAGGAGAGGCGTTGCGATGGGGGGGGGGGGGGGGGCATATGTCCCCGGATGTGGGTTGGAAAAAATTTGCGAGGGGGGGGGGGTGTGGAAATCGAAAGTTTTAGGGCGGGGGGGGGGGGAGGGGTGCAAATCGAAAGTTTGAGGGGGGTGCAAATCACTGGAAAGGGCGCGATTTGGCGCTACGGACTAGACTGTGAGCAATATGCCTTTATGATTGCATTTAAATTGTGTTTATGTTATGAGTGTTGTGTTTGTTTTTTCGTTTTTTTTTTTTTTTTTTTTTTTTTTTTGCGTTCGTTTATGTTGTGTTTAGTTTTGTTCTGTTCCCAAGTTGGTACATTTAAAAAATATTTACCGTGGCGGAGCACGGGATGCAGCTAGTCTATATATATAAAGCAAAGTGGTCAGGTGCCCGACAGGGCACTTCCCGGCGCCGCAGGCGCGTCAAATGTGGCACGATGGTGCCTTGCGTCGATAGAACACGAGGGCCGGTGACGGTTGGCCGAAAAGTCGACGGTGAGGGGGGTCAAAACTGACCTCGACTGACCGGCGGCTTATATGGGCTATATTACGAAAAAAAATTCAGTATATCTGGCTAATTTTTTTCAATACTCTTAGGTAAATGGCTTGACCTTTAGGGAAAACTGTCGGTTTGACTCAAAGCCCTCGACGAGGGCTAAACGTGATCGCGAGTGAAATTCTCTTTATATGAGCTCTATTACGAAAAAAAATTTCCTCCGACGACCCCCCTTGAAATTTTGTGAGGTGGTAGGAGAACGCCTTGGCGTGTCACAAAAACTCGGCATATCTGGGAAAAATCGGGAAGTGGGTCAAAACTGACCAGTCGTATTTCCCTATATAATCTTTGTATTTTATGGGAAAAACAGAGGGTCAATTCAAAACGCATTTTAGGGCACTTACCCTCTTTACACCTGGCTAAGTTTTGGCATGCTTATAGGTAAATGGTTTGGCCGTACGGCTGACCTGTCGGTTTCATTCATAGCCCTCGACGAGGGCTAAAAAGCGACCGCGAGTGAAATGCTCTTTATATGAGCTATATTACGAAAAAAAATTTTCCTCCCACGACCCCCCTTGAAATTTTGTGAGGGGGTAGGAGAACACCATGGGGTGTCACAAAAAACTCGGCATATCTGGGAAAAATCGGGCAGTGGGTCAAAACTGACCAGTCGTATTTCCCTATATAATCTTTGTATTTTATGGGGAAAACAGAGAGTCAATTCAAAACGGATTTTAGGGCACTTACCCTCTTTACACGTGGCTAAGTTTTAGCATGCTTATAGGTAAATGGCTTGGCCGTACGGCTGACCTGTCGTTTTCACTCAAAGCCCTCGAAGAGGGCTAAAAAGTGACCGCGAGTGAAATTCTCTTTATATGAGCTCTATTACGGAAAAAAATTTCCTCCGACGACCCCCCTTGATGTTTTGTGAGGTGGTAAAAGAACGCCTTGGGGTGTCACAAAAAACTCGGCATATCTGGGAAAACTTCGTAAAGGGGTCAAAACTGACCAGTCGTATTTCCCTATATAATCTTTGTATTTTATGGGTAAAACAGAGGGTCATTTCAAAACGGATTTTAAGGCACTTACCATCTTTACATCTGGCTAATTTTTTGCATACTCTTAGGTAAATGGCTTGACCTTTAGGGAAAACTGTCGGTTTGACTCAAAGCCCTCGACGAGGGCTACAACGTGACCGCGAGTGAAATTCTCTTTATATGAGCTCTATTACGAAAAAAAATTTCCTCCGACGACCCCCCTTGATATTTTGTAAGGTGGTAGGAGAACGCCTTTGGGTATCATAAAAAACTCGGCATATCTGGGAAAACTTCGTAAAGGGGTCAAAACTGACCAGTCGTATTTCCCTATATAATCTTTGTATTTTATGGGGAAAACAGAGGGTCATTTCAACGCAGAATTTATGGTACTTAAACTCAGTATATCTGGCTAATTTTTTGCATACATTTAGGACAATGGCTTGACCTTTAGGGAAATCTGTAAGTTTGACTCAAAGCCGTCGACGAGGGCTAAAAAGTGACCGCGAGTGAAATTCTCATTATATGAGCTATATTACGAAAAAAAAATTCCTCCGACGACCCCCCTTGAAATTTTGTGAGGTGGTAGGAGAATGTCTGGGGGTGTCAAAAAAACCTCGTCATATCTGCGAAAAATCGGGAAGTGGGTCAAAACTGACCAGTCGTATTTCCCTATATAATCTTTGTATTTTATGGCGAAAACAGAGGGTGATTTCAAAACGTATTTGAGAGCACTTACCGTCTTTTCATCTGGCTAATGTTTTGCATGCTCTTAGGTAAATGGCTTGACCTTTAGGGAAAACTGTCGGTTTCACTCAAAGCCCTCGACGAGGGCTAAAAAGTGACCGCGAGTGAAATTCTCATTATATGAGCTCTATTACGAGAAAAAATTTCCTCCTACGACCCCCCTTGAAATTTTGTGAGGTGGTAGGAGAATGCCTGGGGGTGTCACAAAAAACTCGCCATGTCCGGGAAAATTCGTTAAATGGGTCAAAACTGACCAGTTGTATTTCCCTATATAATCTTTGTATTTTATGGGAAAAACAGAGGGTGATTTCAAAACGAATTTGAGGGCACTTACCGTCTTTACATCTGGCTAATTTTTTGCATGCTCTTAGGCAAATGGCTTGACCTTTAGGGAGAACTGTCGGTTTCACTCAAAGCCCTCGACGAGGGCTAAAAAGTGACCGCGAGTGAAATTCTCATTATACGAGATTTGGTCATTTGGTCTTTGAACAGGGGAAGTAACTTTTTAATGTAATAATTTTTTTTAAAATTTGTATTCTCTTTTCAAGAAAAAAAACAAAAATCATAGAGTATAGCATTATTTTAAATAAATATTTTGTTATCAATTAGGTTTTGCATTGTACTGAAATTGTAAAAATTAATTACGAAAGTAATTTATTATAATATTTGATTGATACTATTGAGAAACCCCTTGCAGTTCTAATAACCGTGCGAGTAATAAGTTTTCGAAGATTCCATCAATATTTGAGCAGCATGAAATTACTCCACTGTATAAATTTAGGCCCTAAGCATTTAAGATAGCAGCCAATCATCTATTAATTAATTATTCAATTCCTTAATTTTTTTGAAAACCAAAGCGAAGCTAGGCAGTATGCCTAGTCTATATATATAAAGCAAAGTGGTCAGGTGCCCGATAGGGCACTTCCCGGCGCCGCAGGCGCGTCAAATTTGGCACGAAGTTGCCTTGGGGCGATAGAACACGAAGGATGGTGACGGTTCGGCAAAAAGTCTACGGAGAGGGGGTCAAAACTGACCTCGACTGACCGGCGCCTTATATGGGCTATATTACGAAAAAAAAATTCCGACGACGACCCCCCTTGAAATTTTGTGAGGTTGTAGGAGAACACCTTGGGGTGTCACAAAAAAAACTCGGAATATCTGGGAAAACTTCGTAAAGGTGTCAAAACTGACCAGTTGTATTTCCCTATATAATCTTTGTATTTTATGGCAAAAACAGAGGGTCATTTCAACGCAGACTTTAGGGTACTTAAACTCAGTATATCTGGCTAATTTTTTGCATACTCTTAGGTCAATGGCTTGACCTTTAGGTAAAACTATCGGTTTGACACAAAGCCCTCGACGAGGGCTAAAAAGTGACTGCGAGTGAAATTCTCTCTAAATGAGCTCTATTACGAAAAAAGATTTCCTCCGACGACCCCCCTTGAAATTTTGTGAGGTGGTAGGAGAATACCGTGGGGTGTCAAAAAAAACTCGGCATATCTGGGAAAAATCGGGAAGTGGGTCAAAACTGACCAGTTGTATTTCAATATATAATCTTTGTATTTTATGGGGAAAACAGAGGGCCATTTGAAAACGGATTTTAGGGCACTTACCCTCTTTACATCTGGCTACGTTTTGGCGTGCTTACAGGTAAATGGCTTGGCCGTACGGCTCACCTGTCGGTTTCACTTAAAGCCCTCGACGAGGGCTAAAAAGTGACCACGACTGAAATTCGCTTTATATGAGCTATATTACGAAAAAAAATTTTTTTGAAAACCAAAGCGAAGCTACGCAGTATGCCTAGTCTATATATATAAAGCAAAGTGGTCAGGTGCCCGATAGGGCACTTCCCGGCGCCGCAGGCGCGTCAAATTTGGCACGAAGTTGCCTTGGGGCGATAGAACACGAAGGATGGTGACGGTTCGGCAAAAAGTCTACGGAGAGGGGGTCAAAACTGACCTCGACTGACCGGCGCCTTATATGGGCTATATTACGAAAAAAAAATTCCGACGACGACCCCCCTTGAAATTTTGTGAGGTGGTAGGAGAACGCCTTGGGGTGTCATAAAAAACTCGCCATGTCCGGAAAAAAAAACGGGAAATGGGTCAAAACTGACCAGTCGTATTTCCCTATATAATCTTTGTATTTTATGGGTAAAACAGAGGGTCATTTCAAAACGGATTTGAGGGCACTTACCCTCTTTACATCTGGCTAAGTTTCGGCATGCTCTTAGGTAAATGGCTTGACCTTTAGGGAAAACTGTCGGTTTCACTCAAAGCCCTCGACGAGGGCTAAAAAGTGACCGCGAGTGGAATTCTCTTTATATGAGCTCTATTACGAAAAACAAATTTCACCGACGACCCCCCCTGAAATTTTGTGAGGTGGTAGGAGAACGCCTTGGGGTGTCACAAAAAACTCGCCATGTCCGGGAAAATTCGTTAAATGGGTCAAAACTGACCAGTTGTATTTCCCTATATAATCTTTGTATTTTATGGGAAAAACAGAGGGTGATTTCAAAACGAATTTGAGGGCACTTACCGTCTTGACATCTGGCTAATTTTTTTGCATGCTCTTAGGCAAATGGCTTGACCTTTAGGGAGAACTGTCGGTTTCACTCAAAGCCCTCGAAGAGGGCTAAAAAGTGACCGCGAGTGAAATTCTCATTATACGAGATTTGGTCATTTGGTCTATGAACAGGGGAAGTAACTTTTTAATGTAATAATTTTTTTTTAAATTTGTATTCTCTTTTCAAGAAAAAAAAACAAAAATCATAGAGTATAGCATTATTTTAAATAAATATTTTGTTATAAATTAAGTTTTGCATTGTACTGAAATTGTAAATATTAATTACGAAAGTAATTTATTATAATATTTGATTGATACTATTGAGAAACCCCTTGCAGTTCTAATAACCGTGCGAGTAATAAGTTTTCGAAGATTCCATCAATATTTGAGCAGCATGAAATTACTCCACTGTATAAATTTAGGCCCTAAGCATTTAAGATAGCAGCCAATCATCTATTAATTAATTATTCAATTCCTCAATTTTTTTGAAAACCTAAGCGAAGCTAGGCAGTATGCCTAGTCTATATATATAAAGCAAAGTGGTCAGGTGCCCGATAGGGCACTTCCCGGCGCCGCAGGCGCGTCAAATTTGGCACGAAGTTGCCTTGGGGCGATAGAACACGAAGGATGGTGACGGTTCGGCAAAAAGTCTACGGAGAGGGGGTCAAAACTGACCTCGACTGACCGACGCCTTATATGGGCTATATTACGAAAAAAAAATTCCGACGACGACCCCCCTTGAAATTTTGTGAGGTGGTAGGAGAACACCTTGGGGTGTCACAAAAAACTCGGCATATCTGGGAAAACTTCGTAAAGGGGTCAAAACTGATCAGTTGTATTTCCCTATATAATCTTTGTATTTTATGGCAAAAACAGGGAAATTTTAACACATTTTTTTGGTAACTTAACGTCCGTACATCTTGCTAAGTTTTTGCATACACTACTATAGATGACTGGGCCGTATTGAAAAACTGTTGGTCAGACTCAAAGCCCTCGACGAGGGCTAAAAGATGATCGTTAGTGAAATTCTCCTTATATGAGATATATATATAAATAAATTGACGAACGATCCCCTTAATATTTTGTGACGTCGTAGACCGACCCTGGAGGGTAACAAAAAAACTTTATTCCCGTCGGAAACAGCCATTATAGTCGTTAAATATGTTCATATACCGTAATTTCTTATATAAGTATAGCAACTGTTTGTTAAAAAAAAAATAAACAAAGACATACGTCATACGTTCAGTTTTCAAGGGAGGTAGCGTTTTCAAAATTATTATTTTTCAAATAATTGTATACTATTTTAAAAAGAAACAGAAAATGACGACGTATAGCATTTGTTTTGGTACAAAATTAAGTTGTTAATTCAGTTACGTATCCTAATTAAATTAATTAATTAATTTCAAAAGGCATTGTAACATAAATTATGAGATAAACTGTTCATGGAACCTGTGTAGTTCTAATTCCAGTTTAGTTATACATTGCGCACTTTCCAATATTTTTTGGCAACGGAAGTGAAACAACAAACAACATTTTTTCTAAAGTTAGCATTACTGTTTAAATTTAAGCACTCCACACCCAATCCATCGCTAAATAATTAAGTATTCAAATTCTCAAATGTTTTTTAAAAACCTAAGCGAAGCTAGGCAGTATGCCTAGTTAAATCATAAGGATAATTCAACAATTAAATAAGAAAAATTAAAATTATTGTTTATTAATGTTAAGGTCAATAAATCTTAATGTATATTAACTTGATAAAAAGAATGGTAAAAAAAGTCAGGTATAAATATATATATATATATATATATATATATATATATATATATATATACATATATATATATATATATATATATATATATATATATATATATATATATATATATATATATATATATATATATATATATATATATATATATATATTCGACATTACAAAAAAGAATGTATGTATAGAACAGTAACATGTCTATGGTTATATACATAAATAAAATTAAAATTAAATATATATATATATATATATATATATATATATATATATATATATATATATATATATGGAATGTATATATATGGAATATATATATATATATATATGGGCATATATATATATATGGGCATATATATATGGAATATATATATATATATATATATATATATATATATATATATATATATATATATATATATATATATATAAAATCGATAAATTATAAATACCTTTTTTAAATATAGATATAAAAAAATGAAACAACGTTGTCGAAGTCGTTTTATCGGAAATTATAAAGTGCATTGAAGATAACGCATCAACAACATGTTTGTGTTTATTTTCAAATGCTCGAAAACACACATCGATTAATTCCAACAATAGAGTAGTTTTTAAGCTTAACGTATTGAGGCAATCTTTAGTATAGATTTTTCGATCACCTAAAAATGAAGTGTCAAGAGCAATTGCATTTGCATTGTTTATGTCTGCTCCCCCGTTAACAATAGTATCTATCATCTTGTGCTGACCATTTGGAGATGCAATCATTAAGGTATTAAATCCATTTTGTTTTACATAGTTTATGTCTGCCTTTGCTTTAATTAGAATATTTACCAATTTGTCGTGCCCTTTTCGTGATGCAATTATTAAGGCATTCCATCCATATTTTCCCACACGATTTATGTCTGCTCCTGCTTTAACAAGAATATCTACCACCTTGTCATGTCCATCTTCAGATGCAATCATTAACGCATTATACCCATTTTCGTTTACAGAGTTTATGTCTGCTCCAGCCTCAATTAGAATATCTACTACCTTATCGTGTCCATTTACAGATGCAAACATTAATGCGTTCCATTTATGTTTTTGTAAAGAATTTATGTCTGATCCTGCTTCAATTAGAATATCTACCACCTTGTCGTGCCCATTTTTAGATGCAATCATTAAGGCATTACTTCCATTATGTTGCACATTATTTATGTCTGCTCCGGCTTTAATAAGATAAACTACCACCTTGTCGTGTCCTTTTTGAGATGCAATCATTAAGGCATTACATCCATTATGTTGCACATTATTTATGTCTGCTCCTGCTTTAATAAAAATATCTACCACCTTGTCGTGTCCATTTTGAGATGCAATCATTAAGGCATTCCATCCACTATTCTCCAAATGATTTAAGTTAGCTCCTGCTTTAATAAGGATATCAACCACCTTCTCGTGTCCTTTTACAGATGCAATTATTAAGGCATTACATCCATTTTGTTGTAATTGATTTATGTCTGCTCCAGCTTTAATAAGATTAACTACCACCTTGTCGTTTTCATTTTGAGATGCAATCATTAGGGCATTCCATCCATTACATGCCACATTATTTATGTCTGCTCCTGCTTTTAAAAGAATATCTACAACCTTATCGTGTCCATTTTTAGATGCAATCATTAAGGCATTACATCCATATTTTTCCACATGATTTATGTCTGTTCCAGCTTTAATAAGAATATCAAGCACCTTCTCGTGTCCTTTTACAGATGCAATCATTAAGGCATTATATCCATTTTGTTGTAATTGATTTATGTCTGCTCCAGCTTTAATAAGATTAACTACCACCTTGTCGTTTCCATTTTGAGATGCAATCATTAAGGCATTAAATCCATTATCTCTCACATGATTTAAGTCTGCTCCTGCTTTAATGAAAATATCTACCACCTTGTCGTGTCCATTTTGAGATGCAATCATTAAGGCATTCCATCCATTATTCTCCAGATGATTTAAGTCTGCTCCTGCTTTAATAAGAATATCTACCACCTTGTCGTGTCCATTTTGAGATGCAATCATTAAGTCATTCCATCCATCATCTCTCACATGATTTAAGTCAGCTCCTGCTTTAGTAAGAATATCTACCACCTTGTCGTGTCCATGTTCAGATGCAGTCATTAAGGCATTAAATCCATCATCTCTCACATGATTTAAGTCTGCTCCTGCTTTAATAAAAATATCTACCACCTTGTCATGTCCATTTTGAGATGCAATCATTAAGGCATTAAATCCATTATTCTCCAGATGATTTAAGTCAGCTCTTGCTTTAGTAAGAATATCTACCACCTTGTCGTGTCCATTTTGAGATGCAATCATTAAGGCATTCAATCCATAATCGTCCACATGATTTAAGTCAGCTCCTGCTTTAATAAGAATATCTACCACATTGTCGTGTCCGTTTTGAGATGCTATCGTTAAGGCATTATATTCATTTTGTTTTACACAGTTTATGTTTGCTCCTGCTTTAATAAGACTATCTACCACCTTGTTGTGTCCATTTTGAGATGAAAACATTAAGGCATTCCATCCATCATCTTTCACGTGATTTACGTCTGCTCCTTCTTTAATAAGAATATCTACCACCTTGTCGTGTCCATTTTGAGATGCAATCATTAAGGCATCAGATCCATTTTGTTTTACATATTTTATGTCTGCTCCTACTTTAATAAGAATTTCTATAGTCTTGTCATGTCCATTTTGAGATGCAATCATTAAAGCATTCAATCCATCATCTTCCACGTGATTTATGTCTGCTCCTGCTTTAATAAGAATATCTACCACCTTGTTGTGTCCATTTTGAGATGCAATCATTAAGGCATTATATCCATTTTGTTTTACATAGTTTATGTCTGCTCCTGCTTTAATAAGAATATCTACAACCTTGTCGTGTCCATTTTCAGATGCAACCATTAAGGCATTCCATCCATCATCTTCCACATAATTTATGTCTGTTCCTGCTTTTATAAGAATATCTACCTCCTTTTCGTCGCCATTTTGAGACGCAATAGTTAAGGCATTAAATTCCATTTTCTTGAACGCATTGACCATTTTTATACAATGTAGAATGTACATACGCCTTTTGGTTACTTTTGCATCAATAAATGTCGCACGGATGGTGTTCAAATTTGCGTTTCATGCTCAGACCAATTATATATTTCTTCAACTCCATGAAAATCTTGAAAACCAATTCACGAAAGCTGAAAACATAGCATCAACTGAAATATAAATAAAATTAAAATAATGTATTAAAAACATTGTTGAAGAAAATCAGAAAATGGTGAAAGAAATACAGCACAATTCTCACACTAAAATTAGTAGACAGGAAATTTAATCATTACACAGAAGGCAGCCATTTAAACTAAAAATGTTTCATATGGACAATTCTATTTAAGTTATACTACAGGCAAGTTGTGTTTAAAATAATATGATACAAAATTTCTTAACTATTGATACGTATTGAACTCAGGTTCCAGAGCAATCCACTCTCAAAATTTAATTAGACGGCGTGACAATGTAGACTAGCACGCCCGCCCCGCGCGTTGCCGCGGAGATAGAAGAAAGTCCCAATGTCATAGCGTAGATAGATAGAATAAGAATAGACTGGTATGGATTAATAAGGACGGTGTAAAATGGACGGTAGACGATTTGATTTGACTTGAGGGTAAGTGCGTGTGTTTAATAAAATATGTGTGGCGTTAGTTTGACGTGAGCGTGCCGCGACAATGTTATCGATGACGTAAGACGCAAGAGAGAAGACAGTTGGGGGTTAGCCATTGTAGGAAAATGAAGTGTTTTTATATTGTGCAATATTAGTATGTGATAATAAAGTAAATTATACTTTATGATCGAAGTTGTTGATATCGTTATCTTAGTGTCGTGGGAAAATAAGAGTGTTCCCGTTCTCATCACATGTATATAGTAATATAATTAGAGTGTTTGTTATATCAGTAGTAATCTAATATGTTCATATAGCAACGAAAACATTTCCCCCATCATACCCCGGGGTAAATCGCACCGTTTAAGGGCGTCGAAGGACGCGCCTGATCCCGTTAATGAAATACTGTAAGACTACACCTTATTCATATTCTATCGCGATCTTTAAAATAAACATATGCGCCATAGCGCTACCGGGATAAAGCATAAAGCCTCAGGTTGCACCTTGTTAGGCACCAGCGAATGTGCCTGACTCATATTAGTAAACGACTAAACGCCCAATCATATTCATAACCAATCGCACTGTTTAATAGTAACGTAGGCGCCATAGCTTTCATGGCATAAGCTGGGGTGCCAAATTCCAACCGGTTCGCTGCCGGTGCAAAATTGAATTTTTTTTCACATAAAACTCCCAAGGAGTATTTTCAACAATTTTCTAAGGTTTTATGGGGATCAGATAAAAGGTGCAGCAAAACATAAAAGACAAATAAAATATGACAAAATATATTAGGAGGCTTTAATAAATACTTTACCTATCCTATATTTTCAGACGAGTGACCTTGTTTTTTTTCTAAAATTGATGTTTCTTTTTAAGATGTAAAAAATGCCTGCTTTTGGATCATATTTGTGGGGCCAAAAAAACGCCCGTGGCGCCATATCGCACAATGCCGGGGCGACGCGGACGCGCCTGATTATGTTTAGTGAACGACCCTGAAACCCAAAAATATGCATAGTCTTTTGCAATGTTTAAAACGGGCATAGGCGTCGTATTGCTCATGGGGTTACCCGGGGCGTTAAATTGCACCCGGGGCGCTGGGGAACTCGCCTTATTCATTTTATTAAACAACTTTGACACCCTATTTTATCCATAGACTATCGTGTTTTTTTTTTAAAACGAGCGTAGGCGCTATGGTTTTCACTGATAAGCCGGGGCGCTAAATCGCCCCCTGCCAAGGCGCCGAAGGACGAGAATTATTCAATAAAGTCAACGATTATTGTTGCCCATCGTGTCTTTAATGTATTGCCTTTTTTTAAAAACGAAAGTAGGCGCCTTAGTGCTCACATGTGAGCCCGGGCCGCTTTTTGTTGAAGGTTTAGCACTGAATATGGTAGTATTTCTTGACCGCTATGCAGGACACTTGATTAACGTATACCAAGCACTTCTGGACTTGTTGTTGACTTTCTTTCATAGTTTTAAGTGCTTTTCATTTAATTTAAAAACTAAATAATTCTAAGAGAAGTATCACTCGTCCAACAGGATTGAGTTTGTAGTTTAGTTCTAAATTACAAACCGGTGTATACTACGATATTTTATGTTAATAGATTCAAATGGTCTCATCCATTGTTAACATGTATACCGGATAACTATATTATTAGTACTTGAGGTGTCGGCGTGGTCGAGTAGGTAAAGCTCATGGTTGCTAAACCGAAAAGTCTCGAGTTCGAACCCTCGGGCAGATGAGGCTCGTTAGCTGGGGACAGCCACTCTTCTAGGAGAGACAACTCCAAAATTAAACAACTGCTGCCTTGTAGTTTGTTCTTGGTTGGACAAAGGCTATGGAAGCAAATCTAAAAAGAAAAGCAGGCTGAAATCGGAGTCAATGGCCTCAATGGCGCATAACCAGTTGACAGGTAACGCTTAACTGTGTTGGAGGCGTGGTCGAGTCGGCAAAAAGCTCATGTTTGATAAATTCGAACAAAGTTTCGAGTTCAAACCCAGTGGCAGATAAATCTCGATCCCCTTCAACACTAATAATTAAGAACGAAGAAGAAGAAGGAGAGATTATTACTTGAACTGATAATTCGTGTTTCTATTTCTATTATTTCTATTGATGTCAACATGAGATACTAATTTTACTGGTGGGTGAAAATGTTAGGAACTGGTGTAGTTACCAGGAGCAGCAGAGCTAAAAAGTATTGTTTAAACAAAGAAAAAGCCATATGAAAAAAATTGCTAACATCTATTCAGCGGATAATATTCATATTTTAAAGAAAGATAGAGGGCGATGCGTTGTTATAGCTTTCAAAAACTCAATTAGCTAAGAAAAAAATAAAAACAAAATAAGCTGATTCTGTCGAGGAAAGAAGGGATGAAGATGGCGCCAATGTAGAAGATATTTATAAAATATCGAGGCTGACTGCCCATCTTTACCACACTAATAACAAACTCATGGCACAGGGTAAATCTAACATTGTGTCATGTTTGAGTGGATACTGAATTTGGCAATATTTTAAATAATCTTATTACAACCGACAAAGCTATCCATGTCTCCGCCACTATCACTGTCATAACCACCTTCAATGTACCCGCCCAGAGAATTGGAGCCACCCATTTCACCGCCCTTGTTTATGTCCGCTTCCAACAGTAACAAACAAATATGCGGAGGTTACGATCATTGCCAAATCGTTAGATTGTGTAACACCTCTTTATAACAATAAATTTTCTTCAAACCTAACTCAGCCAACTGATTTGAATAGTAGTCCAAAAAACCTAATAAATCCTTTCATCAAACCACACAATTGGAAAATAGCTTAAGATCCTTTATTTTGAATGAAATCACCAGTGTTAAAAAAGCCGTTAAAGCCGAAAATATGCAGTTTAACAGCCAACTAGAACAACTCCGAGTCGAAAATGCTTTCTTAAGGGACGAAGTCAAGAGACTATCAGTCTTATGAAGTACATAGTTACAAAGATAAACACGTCAACGTTAAGAAGCGTGCGATTTATCAAGACAGTATTTCTGAGTCACTACGAAAACAAATCACAACCTAGAAGCCCTCTTGCAGCACTATATCCACCTCACATGTGACGATAATCAACAACTAATAAATGAAACAAAATTACCATCGGCAAGCATACTACAAGAATCTGCATTCTCTATCCCTGTTAAAATAACAAAACGAGAACACATAGCGCGTTTATTCAAACCGACGGAACAGTTGAGTCCCCACACCCTGCAACGACAACGCGCTAAAAGTACATGATGTATAAGATACACAATGCAGCGTTCTATCGGTCTAGGCCATCGATGACCTAGTGGTCGAACGCTGTACTCATTACTTCACTAAAAACGTGTCGCCACCCCAAACACCAACTAAACAACAAAACACCATTTGATCATTGGTGACTCTACACTTAAATGTCTCCACCCTAATATAATGGCCACGGATCATTTCGAGCGTGTACCGGAAATAGCGCTGGCTGGGGCAAATTTTAAAAAAAAATTAGGGACGTTATTAGTAGCCGCTTACGTGACTCTAGCACCACAACATTAACCTTATATTGTGGAGTCAACGACAATCTATCAAACGTCAGACTGTCAATAGCTAATATGCTAGAAATAGTGAGATGTATCACTCACAAATTTCCCAACGCAACAATCCGATTTTCATCCATCGTACCACCATGTCGGGGCAAGGGTAGACACTTGATTAAAATCTAACTATATATATATATATATATATATATATATATATATATATATATATATATAAAGCAATGTCTGTGTGTCTGTGTGTCTGTGTTTCTGTGTGTCTGTGTGTTTGTCCTTTATGCATTACTACACCTCTCATCACATCGCCGTGAAACTTTGGGAAGTTGTTAAGAATATTCCTGGGGAGGTTTCTGCGAAAAAAAAAATCAAATTCGCAGGGGTGGCGCCCCGGCAGGGCGCGATTTTTTTCTCTATATAAGGTATATAAAAATAAAAAGTCGATTTTTGTTTGACATCGTTCATCTAATAGACATGAGACTTTGGGGAATTCATAATAACACTCTAAGGAAGGTTTCTGTAAAAAAAAAAATTTTAATCTCGCAAGGGCGGCGCCACCGGAGGGTGCGATTTTTCTCTATGTACGGTATATAAAAATAAAACGGTTTGGCACCGTTAATCCAATAGGCATGAAACTTTGGTGATTTTATTTAGGGAAGGGTTCTGCAAAAAATCATTTTTAATTTCGCAAGGGCGGCGCCACGGGAGGGTGCGATTTTTCTCTATATACGGTTTATAAAAAAGTCGATTTTGGTGTGACACCGTTATCCAATAGCCATGAGACTTTGGGGGAGTTGATTAGAACAATTCAGGGAAGGGTTATGTAAAAAAAGAAACCTTTATTAATTTCGCAAGGGCGGCGCCACGGGCGGCTGCGATTTTTCTCTATATACGGTTTATAAAATTTCGTTGTTTTTTTTTTTCGTTTTCACACCGTTCATCCGTGTACCATGAAACTTTGGGGAGATGATTAGATCACTTAATGGTAGGGTTCTGTAAAAAATATTGTTTAATATTGCAAGGGTGGCGCACCACCGGGGGGGGGAGCGATTTTTTTTTCTCTATATACGGTATATAAAAAATAAAACTCGGATGCGGTTCATCCGAGTACGATGAAACTTTAGGAAGTAGATGAGAATACTCCCGAGAATATTTCTGCGGCAGGACACAGTTTGTTTTTTCTCTATATGCGGTATATAAAAAATAGCAGCCGATTGCGATTTTTCGAACTTTGGTGAGTTTATTGGAAAACGAAGGGTGCTATTTTTTTTTCTATGTACGTATATTAAAACAAAAAGTGGATTTTGGTTTGACACCATTCATCCGATAGCCATGAGATTTTGGGGAGTTGAATAGAACATTCTGGGGAAGGGTTCTTTAAAAAAAATCTTTGTTTTAATTTCGCAAGGGCGGCGCCACGGGAGGGTGCGATTTTTTTTCTATATAGAGTATATAAAAATAAAAGTCGATTTCGATTTGACAGCGTTATCCGATAGGCATGAAACTTTAGGCAGCTCATTATAAAGCTCTAGGGAAAGGTATCTGTAAAAAAATCATTTTTAATTTCGCAGGGGTGGCGCCCCGGCAGGGCGCGATTTGTTTTTTCTCTAAATACGATATATTAAAATAAATGAAGATTGCGGTTCGACACTGTTTACCCGGGCGGCATTAAACTTTAGGGAGTTGATGAATCCAGATTTTAGAAAATAAGCAAAAAATAGAATTGCCTAATCATGGGGAATCCACAGCATTATTAATCGGCAAGCCAATCGCCAGCAAGACTCTTCCGACTCCATTGCTAATAAAATTCATAAATTATATTAAATCTGGAGCCCTAAACATCCGTGTGCTTAAAGAGCGTTTTTTACACTACAGTACACTGGCTGTCAAACGAAATGCTGTGAAACGTGTTTTTGATTATTTGAAAGATGATTCTGAGTGAGATAAATAAATATTCGAAAGAGGAGATTTCTAGGCACATTGAATCTCTTGAAAACGGTGACCCTTTTTTCTAGTTCCCCCACTGAATGTATAGGCTTTGTTTTTAAACAAATATAGGCGAAATAGTACCAACAGGGGAGACCGGGGCGCTTCGGGTCACGCAATCGCCGGGTCGCCGGCGGCTGCGCCTGTTGCAGTATTACCGCTGAATATTAGCGGTTAGGTTTGCCTGTCGTCCCTCCTGGGACATATGCCGCCGACAAGAGATTTCCAGGCATCTCTGTCCTGGGCTAGTCTCTCCAACTGTTCCCAGGTGTATCCAATATTCTTGGTGTGTTTTTTCCAGGTCACGTCTCCAGGTCTTTCTTGGTCTGCCTCTCCTCCCCCTGCCCTGTGGATTCCAGCTTCATAGAGTAAAACAGGTTTTAATAGTGTGTTGAAAATTCGGATTTTTATTCCAAGGGTTAAATCTCCAGAACCCCAAACATTTTTTAGTTTGTTGGAGATTGCTCTTGCCTTGCCCGTCTTTATTTTATGTCTGCTACTGTCTACGTTGGGAACAGGGAGTTACCGCCCCCCCCCGTCAATTACCCCCGGACATTCCCCCATCATTACCCCTGTCAATTACCCCCCCCCCCCTTTGTCAATTACCCCCACCCAGTAAGACATTACCACCCCCACTGTCATAGCGTAAGATTCAGCAAGTGTTAAGGCTAGGGTTAGGGTTAGGGTTGGGCTAGGGCTAGGGCTAGGGCTAGGGCTAGGGCTAGGGCTAGGGCTAGGGCTAGGGCTAGGGCTAGGGCTAGGGCTAGGGCTAGGGCTAGGGCTAGGGCTAGGGCTAGGGCTAGGGCTAGGGCTAGGGCTAGGGCTAGGGCTAGGGCTAGGGCTAGGGCTAGGGCTAGGGCTAGGGCTAGGGCTAGGGCTAGGGCTAGGGCTAGGGCTAGGGCTAGGGCTAGGGCTAGGTCTAGGGCTAGGGCTAGGGCTAGGGTTGGGGTTGGGGTTGGGGTTAGGGCTAGGGTCTTAAGATTGGATTAAGTTAATATATTGATGAAGATTCGGAGTTAGAATCAGGATTCTATCTTTGTGGTGGTGGGGGGGGGGGGGGGTAATTGACAGGGGTGATTATTGCTCCATGAGGTAAATACGAGGCGGAAATGTCGGAGGGGGGGGGGTTAAAAATGTCCGGGGTGGGTGAGGGTAATGTCCTGATATCATTTTTTAATTTTTATTTCTAAATATTTTTGAACGATATATCTTAAAAGACAAATTAGCTCTTTACTGACGAAATAGTAGGCGCACTCATTTTGACAAGATTTAATAGTGTACTTGAGAACTTATCATGTTATTTTGTTAAAAAGTAACTTGAATAGGAAAATAAACTTTCTTACCAAGCTCTGGCGAACTCCTGTCATGTTATCAAGCCAGACAGGTAACCGTCAATCCTTTCATTCTGCACCGTTACATTTACTGTAATTTTTATTGCACATAAACACTATGCTTACTATTTGATAATAAACATTTTGTGGTGATTAGAATAACGAGATAGCCAACACACATGTAGTCATTGTCAAAAGATACGTTATCACATGTGATGATAAACGTATTGTAGGTGTTTGTTTCTTTGGTGGTTTTTGATGATAATCAAACCTAGCTCAACACACATATTTTTCATTTTTATCTCCTTAAAGCCTGAATTATGTTCAAATCGCGTAAACAATTCTTTGTGTTGTTTTTCTGTCATCATACTGACACTGAATTTAAGCTTTTTTTTTTTAACCTTGACGTAAACTTGCTGTCGATAGAGAGAACAATGCCACATCTAGCCGTGTTAATAACCTATTATAGTATCATCTGTGCAGTTTAAAGCTATCACGGGAGAGAGTGGGTGAAATCAATCAAGCGTTGTGATATTTGCCCGAGCAAAAAGCTATCGTTGAGAATTGTAATAACTGATATGTCAACCGACAATTGGTTGAGGTGACACCAAATGTAAACATTTTCTACAAAGGTAATGATTTTTCCAATTGAATTATTATGCTATTTCTAGGTGGATTAATGTAAGTTGACGCCACACAACAAAAAGGTAGAGGGTGAGGGGTGACACCAAATACACAAGTGGATCAGGAAGAAACCACCTTAGAAATTTACAAATCTACATATCAATAGCAATAAATAAAGCGAGCAACAGATAAATAGAAATGGTTGGCTTACAACATTGACACATTTTGACGCTTTTCGTCAGCTATGAAAAGAGTTATCAAACATTTAAAACTATTCACTTCTTAAATCATTTTGGTCTTGAAATTGTGCATATTATGCAAAGAAATGTGTAAAATTATAATAATTTGATTATAAGTTTAGTATATCCATACGAGGTAAAGAACTTCTAGCGGATAGAAAAGTTGTAAAAAGTATTTGGTCGCTATGTTTTTCATTTCCTATACATAGAAAAAAGAAGACGTAGTTAAGCCCAAAATGCGTAGCTTCAAAACCATTTAAATACGTAAAATAGATATATGTAAATACAAATATGCATGCGAATAAACATACTTACAAGTTTATATAGCATTTATATATATATATATATATATATATATATATATATATATATATATATATATATATCTATCTATCTATCTATATATATATATATATATATATATATATATATATATATATATATATATATATATTTATTTATTTATTTAATTTTGATTTTACAATACTTTACAATACTTCATATTTGAAGAAACTACACCTGGGAGAAGCATCCCATTCAGCTATACCCACTTGGCACACAAGTACAATTGTATTTCTTGTTGCCTGATGTCTTAAAAACGCGGCAAAGGTTAATCAGAAGATAACTTCCTACTCTCATTCTTTTTATTCTGTCTATACACATAAAAGAGTGAATAGAAAAGCCATTAGTATTTTGTCGAGTAAAAACGGACCAACTACTTAGTAATAATAATCAGTAGAAGCAGACTTAATTTAAGTATGCCTATTCAAAACAATATTTGATGCGCTTGAATCAAGAAAGTACGAAGGCATAAATTTAAACTTTGACCAGTACGCAATACACAACAACCGACAGCATTAGGATAAATGTAATAATGCTCATATGCTACGCGCAAAAAATAGTATGTCGCCTTTTGTCGAGAAGTCGGCCTTAAGTTAGACATATTTTCTTGTCACTCTTACTTCTGTCAATTACACATGCATCAATCTTCTTTTTCTCAAAATCGATCTATTCTATGTTGACACCAATTTTGTAATTATAATATATAAAACAATCCTCATGGCTAACATCTATAATATAACGCTGCTGGTAGTGTGTCAGTCCTTCCTTCCGTCATCGCTATAGATTTTGGAACCATAAAAGTAAACATTCGCACCATGCTGTGCTTTTCAGTGCACCGCAGTGTCTTATTATAAGTATTAGAGTAGGGTTTGTTTATATAGCGGCATAGAGCTATTTTATAATTGCCACGGTTTTTACTCTTTCGCATAACGTCAAGAAAATATTAAATACACGCAAACTGCTAAAAAGATTAATGTCAAATATCATTTTCGTTTAGGTTCCTAGAAAAAGTGGATACATTTTAATAACATAATAACAGTACGGTAGAAAAATCAAAATTAATTTAACTCTTTTCTAATTTTCACAAAGGAGGTAATTTAAAAATACATTAAACTCACGCTAATAAAAAATGTAAATGCAAATATACGTTCGTCATAGAAGGAATTAGTGTTGCCATAATATAATTAGCAAAATGTGAATGCAAATTATTCGGATGTGTAAGAGGAAATTATTGTTAGAAAATTATAATTAGCATGGATTGATAAAAGGCAATCTTTTATTTATTTTATTCACTGAATGTAGGCCCTACTGTTTATTACTTATAATTTTTAATCAACTATTCAGCTCTATTATAGACGCGTCATCATGTTCATTAGGTGCGCAATGGTTTTAGTTATGAAACTCTATTGTAATTTTTTAAAATTTAAAGTACTGGAAAAAAATGCGTGAATGGATAAAGTGAAATATTGTAGGTAAAACACGGATATTTTAAATACTGCCTATTATTTATACTGTTTTCTAATTATTATTCTATCTTTCGGGTTTTATAGGAGAGGCGTAGCGAGGGGGGGGGGGGAGGGCATATGTCCCCGGGTGCCGACCTTAGGGGGCGCCAAAGTGGGTTGGAAAAAATGTGCGAGGGGGGGGGGGTGGAAATCGAAAGTTTTAGGGAGGGGGGGGGGGAAGGGGTGCAAATCGAAAGTTTAAGGGGGTGGGGGTGCAAATCACCGGAAAGGGCGCGATTTGGCGCTACGGGCTAGACTGTGAGCAATATGCCTGTATGATTGCATTTAAATTGTGTCTATGTTATGAGTGTTGTGTTTGTTTTTTCGTTTTTTTTTTTTGCGTTCGTTTGTGTTGTGTTTAGTTTTGTTCTGTTCCCAAGTTGGTACATTTAAAAAAGATTTACCGTGGCGGAGCACGGGATGCAGCTAGTACATATATGTCTGCCAAATATCTATAACATTCGTACATTAAAATTGCCTTGTATCAACTATCCCAAATAGATATTCACAAACGGTTTCGGGTAACGAACAATTTTTCTTAAATCCAATTTTCATCCCTATACAATTATCATACCTTTTAAATTAGGCAATTAAAAATCGTAAATGATTTTTAGTATTAGTATTTAAAATTATGTTTAAACGTTAATGTAATAAATATATTGAAATTACACCTTATTCAAAAGCTTTGATAGTTTATAGGCTCTTCGCTGAGAACGACGCTTACGGTTTATCTGTTCCATCACTAGTTGAGTTAGTAAATCCCGTTTTTTTTGTTGCTTTTTTGTTATAGGTTGTTGACTCCACCCTCCCCTCTCTCGAAAGCAGATCACTAGCTCGCTAATCACCAAATGGGAAAACTTAATCTGAATCACCATTTGCTAGCATTAATTAACATTGTCTCTTATTAAATATTTGAAACATTTGCTCTCTCTAATAATAAGTAAAAGTCATAATCATTTTAATCACATTTCAAGCCGTCTATCAAAAAAAAATGTCTTAGGCTGTTCAACAGCCTATATGGACAATTAAGATACATAAATGTATTAACACAGCTGCACTGACAACACTTTAAAAAGGAGCAGTTAGAGTTAGATAAAAATGTATCTGTAGTTGATAACAGTTACATTTTCATTAAACAGCCTGATAAGAAGTTCAAAGTTTCGTGTGTATTTTACGATAGTACTGTGTAGTTTAGTGTGTATTATATTTTACTACAAGCCATCCCGACCAGGCTTTACACTGGGCGTTGTGACCGTGACTTTATTTTAAATCAAGCATCATATAAACTTTCTCTTCCCGCACGTACACGTACACGTACACGTACACGTACACGTACACGTACACGTACACGTACACGTACACGTACACGTACACGTACACGTACACGTACACGTACACGTACACGTACACGACAAAGTGGCTTATTAAAACGTGATGTAACGTGTTAACTAGCGATAACAATAATCGAGTCTTAAGTGACCGATAACTTGAACTGACCGCGGCCTGATATAAAATATACATTTTTTGATAATGCTTGAACTATAATGCACATTACAAAATCACAAGATCTATGGTGACCCCAAGATGAAAGACCAGAACACTTGCATCTTATTATAATATTTCGTTTTCCTTGACTTAATATATGACTTAATAAATGTGTGAAGAACGTTAAAAAATTTTAGGGGTGAGTTTTTAGGGGTCATCTATTAATGACGTCACGTTTTTTTGACGATTTTTACCTCCTCTTTCCCCTCCGTCACACGTCATCACACAAAGCCAGACCCCCTCCCCTAAAATGACGTCACATCTCAGCCTACAACCACCCTAAAAATTGCAGTTGAATTGTTTTTAAAACATCGATATTTTTCTAAAATCTTGTCTGAACTCTGTCAAAATAGAGTATTTTAATCAATTCTTTTTACAATGTTTTAAAACAGTTCATAAAAAGCGAAATAACGGCTAAAATTCGTTTTCTTACATTGCTTTTTATAATGCAAAAGTGTGACGTCGCAACATCTGGACCCCCCCTCCCCCTCATTACACATCGTCATAGAATTACGGACCCCCTCCCCCCTACGAGTATGGCGTCATTTATGGATGACCTCTTAGGTTAATTCAACCTCTTTGGAAAATGTTATTGTTGACATTGATTGTGCATTCGCTTCGTATATTATTCGCACAGAATCTGATTGCAGGCATTACAGATTAGTTTGGTTTTCTTGTAATGTTGTCTGGGACAAATATAACTTCTCTTGCTGTGTTGTTGTCGAAAGATAAGAGGAAACAAATTATTATCACATTGACGGTACTATAGGGTGAATATGTTCACATACGAAAACATAAACCTAAAGATACTGTAATACTTTGAAATTATCAAACATGGAAACGTACGTACAAAAGGCCTTACGAAATTATATTTGGAAAGATAGGTCACTCATCGTGATTATTTTAAAAAGAAATAGCCCAAATATGGCTTTGGTCATATGTGATTAAACATTAGACCTAGAGATTGTTTAAAATTGCTGAATCAAAGCTTCTGATAACGGCTAGTCTCTCTTCTATTCTAAATGTTTATATAAAGCATTCAACGGATGACTGCGTGTGGCGGACTTTGTCTGATATAGAAATCAAAACGCCAGAACGGATCGTGTCCCTTTTCGTTACAACAGTGCACTTTAACAGTTGGAGTTTTGGCTCGTTTTTTCTGGCAACATTCAGTAGAAAATCAAATTGTTAACAATATTTCAAATATATAGGACATTATTGCCATTTTTGTATATAGTTTAAACATCCTGCGCTGCGTTAAACGCCGTGCTATTTGCTTTATTATCTATAGATATCTGTATTTTCCTATTTAATATTTATTTAACATTATAAAAAAACAACGGGCTTGAGTTGATAATACAATGAGATATTTTCAAAAAATTAAAATGCTATTATTATTTTAATATTCTACTTTTTATTTTTTTTCATTTTTGAAGTTCTTCAAAGCTGCATTGTTTACTAATTATTATGTATTTATCACTACTTAGGACCTCATTTTAATCATTTTGAGTTCTGTTTAAGTTTAATATGGCGTCCAGAGTTAAGCGCGTGGCAATTAATCTTCTTATTTATAAACTGTCTGCATTCAGATTTTAGTCTTTGTTTATCATTATAACAAAAATTGAGGAATTGAGGGTATATATGAATTAATATGCTGCTATAATTATAAGTCAGGTATTACTTTTATTTTTTTATTTAATAATTGCTATCAATTGTATCAATTGTATCACTACATTATGTCAATATCAATAGAAGATAAAATATTGTGTAAGATAGATTAATTCAACAAGTTAGTCACATTTGTCCTATATTGTTGTGTTAGACTTAAGGTCATTTTATTCTATGTTTATATCAATATTACGAAAGTGTTATTAATGTTTAAAAATGTACTTGGTTTATCATTTCAGTTTACTAAATTAGTATTGTTATTTGTTGCAATTTTATCGGTGTGTATATTTGTAATATAATTCAGTGTACGTGTACGTGAGTAATAGTTAAGGGTAGATTGAAGTCTACTTTGCATTTAGTACCATTGTATGTAAAAACATTAGTAAGCTGTTATAAATTAAAAGAAATATTCTTCTAATTTGAACGGTAGTTAAATTCAATTACACTGTTGATTTTTGACATCATAATCTTTGAATTTATAAGGTCAGTTTTCTGACGAAGTGACGAGCGGATAGGAACACTTAAGTAAAAACGTGTCGGAAGTTTGACAATAACAAGCGGTAAACTGCTTCCGATCATCCCCCACCACCCCCAATTAATTGTCCGCCTTTACAAATATTTGCAGTAGTACATTGCTATAGCGTGGGGGAGGTAAGGTGCAAGACTGCTTGGAACCAAAAGGTGTCTGCTCTCGACCATAATTAAATATTTTGACTGCGGCCTTCACGTGGCTTCGGAAGAGTGCCATTAGTCGGACCAAGCTCATGACCCCCCTAGTGGGTGCGGAATGGCTAGTGGTAGATAACAGCAGCTAGAGGCTCTTGATCTGGCCGAACGCCCCCACGATCAAGCTGGGTACCAGGCGGTGGGACGACGTCCCGCGTCTTGTGGGTGGGGAAGGAAAGCCCGGTGAGAGCCGACGTAGAAGCGACCGACGTGTAGCGATGAAACCGACACTAAACGACTTGCTACTACCACCATATGTCGGAGTTTGCTAAACTGAGACCTGCCTGGCTAATGGAAGTCATACGTCTCAGCCGGTTTCCGTATATATATAGAGAGAGAGTAGGACATTGTCTACAATCAATTACTCATCCGTCATTGTTCAGAGAGATATGGGTGGAGATAGCTCAAAGACAAGTTATAAATAGGTTTGGTATAGGTAATGGTTTAGATATACAGATGCATGTATAGGAAAAAATGAAGGGGTAGGGGTAGGTGTAGGGTTTGAAGTTTATGATATTGATTATTTTTCTTCTTCTTCGTTCTTATTTTTAGTGTTGGGAGGGATCCCTCCACTACAATTAATTATACTTGTCAACTTGTTCAGCGCCATTGAGGGCATTTACTCCGATTTCAGCCTGCTTTTCTTTTTGGATTTGCATCCGCAGCCTTTGTCCAACCAAGAACAAACTGCTATGCAGCAGTTGTTTGATTTTGGAGTTGTCTCCTAGAAGAGTGGCTGTCCCCAGCTAACGAGCCTCATCTTCCCGAGGGTTCGAACTAGTTAAACTTTTACAAAAATAGACTGTTGTCAAATATAATTGATTACCAATATTATTGTATTAATTAATTATGCAAAATAACTAATTCTCTCATTCTTTATACGACATCTATTTTGCAAAGTTACCCAACACTTACAACCATTTTTGTTTTTAAATCACAGGCAAGCAACTCCGTCAATTACTTAACTTACATTTTATTTCCAAGGTTACTTACCGTTAAACACACTTTTATTTAAACACATTATTAGGTCTATATATTGAGGTATGAAATATTTGTTTGAACATAGGTGTAAGTACATTATGTGATCAACAAAGATATGTAGTTAACTTCAGGCGTGCAAAGTCCCATTACTTGCTACAGGTGCTCATAACTACGTCTAACACATACTTTTAAATGCGTGTATGTGTTAATTGATAAGCGATCTTTACATATACATGACGTATCAAGGCTGTTCCAAGATAAGAAGTCCAAAGTACGGCATGTGTCGTAATCAACGTGTATGTAACTAAATCGTCATGACAGCATCCTGGTCAAAGAATATAACATTTTGTAAGAGTTATACCGATTCTATAAAAATAATGTTACCCATAGTATTCATATCTATACTATCCGATGTCACACGGCAAAAAAAATATTTTTACTTAAGTTAGAGTTGATGCATATATATATATATATATATATATATATATATATATATATATATATATGTATATATATGTATGCATACTTATATATATATATAGAGAGAGAGAATATATATATATATATATATATATATATATATATATATATATATACATAAAGAGATAGAGAGAGAGAGAGGGAGAGAGAGATAGAGAAAGAAAGAGAGGAGAGAGAGAGAGAGAGAGAGAGAGAGAGAGAGAGAGAGAGAGAGAGAGAGAGAGAGAGAGATCACACTGATCAAAGTGACCTGTCATTCTTTTAATCCTATGCATGCATTCGAAACCTATGGGGGGTTATCGTAGATGGTACCAGCGTACAAATTACGACTAGGTAACTCAATGGTTCACTAATGTTAAATGTCGAATGGTTTATTCTCTCACATTCACAATAACGTTCGCAAACACGATTGTATCATGCATATTTTTTTCCTTGAATGAGTCAGTCTGTATATGATGCAAATTTAGGTATGTGTAGAAACAAATCAAGCAGAAGAGATGGGTAGAATTGTGTAGAAAACATAGCCGTTTGTCAAGTAGAACCAATAAAAAAAAACTATGAGAATCGAAATAAGCGCTCACCAGTTTTAGCATTTTGGCCTCAAAATAAGTTAGCTTGAAAAAAATGGCATTAAAGATAGCCGAGGTTACAATCGAGTTAGGTTAAAGTTGAGGAGTTGGATAAAAATTGAAGTTTAGAGCAAAGATTTAGTGCAAAAATATATGTTGGATAGTAGACACCGCTCGGATTATGAGTAGAATATCTCCATATAATAAATAACGTTGGCTAAAATTAACCTTCGAACTGTGTCATTTGTTGAAATTTCACTCAAAGATTAACTCCCTAAATAAAGGAGAACGATTTTCCATACACATATACAAACAATAGAACTTAAGTTCCTCGAACTACACTATTCATTACACATACCGAGTTTAGTGAGAATCATCACCTGCTATTGTCTGTTTAAAGTACATAATTATTTTAGATTGTAGCTGCGTAAAAAAACATATGGAAACCACACTTCTACATGCACTATCCTAATATATAAAAGGTCCCGTGCGCACTTCTCTCACTCTCTCTCGCCGGACATCACGCCAAAATCTACAGCGATATATCGAGAACTTGATACGGAATTTTGTTGAAAATAATATGGTAGATGTTTTAAATGTATAACGACAATTGAATTTAAAGAATAATAAAAAATATAGGCGTATTCAAATGTAGAAAAACAGTGTTTATTATACAACAGGAAAAGTGTTTAAACTAGGGACAAGAACGCATTTAACAAATGACGTCGCTTATTGTTTACACCAGGGGTCTCCAAACTTTTCAGTCCGAGGGCCGCATTAACTATAAAATTTCAGTTCGGGGGCCAGTTTCTTTCAGGCATGTCTTTGATTTTTCTGGGCAAAGTTCCTCAGCCATCACCAACAAACGTTTTTAACGTGGACAAAAAGATCTCCGCGGGCCGGATGAGAGGACCTCGCGGGCCGCATCCGGCCCGCGGGCCGTAGTTTGGAGACCCCTGGTTTACACTAAAAGAGCACGAAGCTAATGACGTCATCTGCCGAGTTTAGAAAGAAAGGAACCATTTCATTCAATTTTGATTTAGATCTAGATCTACGTACGCTATGAAATCTAGATCTATACAATACAATTTTCTCGGCCTAAGCTTATAAAATTTACTTTATCTTGATGGATTCTAAAATTTAGAAAAACTAGACGCAGACGCTAGATATTCTAGTTCTAGATTTAGTTATTTTAGATATTCTAGATCTAGAGATTCTAGATCTAGATTATCTAGATCTACGGATAAATTAGACCTAGATCTAGACCGTACCTAGATCTAGAAACTACTCAAATAATAAATGTCTATACAAAACTATTTCAGGCTTTAATTACCTTATTGAAATCTTTGTTTAGCTTTGCAATTCGCTAATCTATATATATATATAAAGCAAAGTTGTCGGATACTCCTCCACGCCGCAGGCGCTTCAAATTTGGCACGATTCTGCCTTGGGGCGACATGACACGGGGACCGGTGCCGGTTGGTCTAAAAGTCTACGAAGACTGACCGGCGCCTTATATGAGCACTACACATAACAGCAATCACTAATTAATTAAACATTCAAATTCTCAATGTTTTTGAAAACCTAAGCGAAGCTAGGCAGCATGCCTAGTGCTATCCGAGTCTGTATAACTAAACATGAGACACATTGTTTTAATACATTATGTAATTCAATAGATCGCCTATTTGATATCTATCTGGATATACTATTTATTGGAATACTGATTCGTTTGTAAAATAAACATTGCCCATAGATAAAAGTTGTCGTCAACGGATGCTTTGATAAGATATGGTGTTCCTACTTCATATTCACCTATCCTATTAATAATAACATGTTATCAAACTTATCATAGTACCTTATCACACTTGGTTTATCACACCTGTAATTCACTATTTTAATTTTGATTACGTAATTAGGCAAACAACCAACCTAATTAGTGGCTGCATTATTGAAAGCTGATTATAAAACTCGACATTTTTCACAGGTAATTCATCATCAGAACGGTTTAGTATTTTTCAGGTCATTTTGTGATTTGATTTCTCGTGGCATACTCCTAAAAGAATAGAAATTAAATGATATGTCTCGCAAGCTTAGCACGAAACATGACTACTGGTTGAAAGTATTTTACAAGTATTAACAAAATAGTTACCAGTTTAGCCTAGTCCTGTTTGTGAAATACATTTTTATCGCTCCTAAATGTATGTGCTGTTTGGTAATCGATATGTTAATTATGTCAGAAATATTGGACTAATTTTAAGCTAAAAGATTTTTAACTTACAACATAAGACAAACATTCATTCAGTCGTTAGTAGTAATAATAACAACTATATGAACAACAATTCGAACAAATCTGGAAGAAGTTGCGAGTTAGTGTTTGCAATTGGCAAGATTTAAATTTGTTATAACTAAGATCTATGTCTTAAAAATGTTTTCGACAGTGAATTTATTGTATTTCCTGATTATAAATTTATTACCCGCGTATATTGACTCCGGCTTCAAGTTTGTTCCCATAAAATCACGCCGTTCCACATGATTAACATAGTATATTGATTGTATTTGAGTTTAAAGACGTAAAGTTTGCATGATGTACAAGCGAATATTGTCTATCTTATGACAATGCAATATGTATAATCTGCAGTGACTGCATTTTAAGTGTAAAATTATCTCTTTACTTCTCACGACTTGCTGGTCAGCCACCAACTACCGTCTGCCTAAAATTTTCTCTGTATTACTTCAAATGTTTTAAACTCAAACAAATCTGCATGAAAATACTGTATTTATTCCTTCCTCTCTTAGATAGCCTACATTTTATACTTCACGACAGCAAAAATGGTGAGTTAAAGGCGATTTATTTGATATTGAACTAAATAACTGTAATAGGTGTTGGAAGCTTTTTCAATGTGTAACTGCTTTGTTAAGCTAACGTCTTATCCAAGATATTATATTCTAAGTTTATATTCAAAGAAAGAGTTCTTGAAATAAGGCGATAATAATTTGTTAATTTCTCATTTAAAAAAAAATTTAAAAACTTCAAAATTTAATTTAATTTAGACTTAATTATCAGCTAACAGTTTGTTTTGAAACAATCAATCGTTCTCGGTGTTTTCTATTACAAAATGAATCAATTCAGAAGTAAATCTACTATTGGTCTAAGTTTAGATTTATATTTATGTAAATTTAATGTCTAACACTTCAACAGGAAGAGGTGCAATACATAATGAATACAAACCAATTGACGAATGTTCTTCCTTTATAATGTACCACTACACATTTTTAGCACAAACAATTAACATTGCCTGTGACGTACATTTAAAAAAAAGCATCAAGACTTTATTTTACATAGATAAAAGCTGGGCTTCGTACAGGCAAAATAAAATGAGGCAAATGAAGTAAATTTTAAGTACTATTGATGTATAAAAAAGGAAATTCATTGATGTGACCGCGCTGACAACACCCCCCCCCCCCCCCCCCTACCCCATCGCACGTATATATTCGTAAAGCGATGTATAATTTTAATCAAGAACACTAAAGAAAAACAATTAGCTTATGGAAAAACAAATGTAATAAATAATGACTGTACACTTTCCACTTTAATGTTGGATTGTTTTTGGATACAATGAAATGTTTTCTTTTTCTACAGGATGTATTGAAATACTAAAAATAGACTTTTGAAACATCTGCTATAATTGTAACAATTACAAACACAAAGCGAATTCAGAAGTGTAGATTATTATATGTGTAGACATAATATACACTGCAACTTATCAGCGTTTAAGCATAGCAAAATTTATTTATAAAATATGTAGTAAACTTATTATTCTAAATATTAATTGATAATCATGTTTTAAATTAAAAGTTAATGTAATTTATTTTTTAAAAATGTGTTTAATTATAAACTAATTCATATGTATTAATAAAAAATACTAAACATTTCAATAAACTAAAAAGATATAACTTTTTATAAAACATACATAATTAATTAAGTGAACCCTTGCATTTTCAATGTTCTTAATAATCAAAGATACACCCTTTTTTCTATTTTAATTTGTTTTGGTGAAAACTGTTTTTATTTCATGGTTTAAATACAATGTATTGGTTAAGTGAATATATTTCAACTTTGTAAAATAGGCCTATTTATATAAATTGATAAACATTTAAAGCTGACAAAGCTTAGTTAAAGCTGAAACAGAATAAAAAAAAAACGTTTTATATGAAATATAAAATGTTTTTTCCCTAACGTGAGTAATAAACCCATCAGAACGAGGTGCATTCAGTGATTTTCTACGGCCTACAAACATGATTCAAATTCCATAATTTCGGGTTGATAAGTCTTATGCTCTACCATTCAACCATGTCATAGTATATTATGTAGCAACAAAAAAAAAAGACAAAAAAAAGACATTTTAAATTATCGTGTACTGTAAAACAAACACAATTTATTGCCTATTTTCTTTTAATAAAGTTTAGCACTGTTTTCATAATGGATATATTCATACAATTTAAATAAAAGGTTTCAGTTTTAATATAACAGGATATACACATAATAGTAAGATTTTATATTTGAGCATAAGTTAAATACTTGAAAATAGTGTAAACTATTATACTATTACATAAAATAAAATAAAGAACTCTAATATCCTATGATGCTCGCTAAAAATTCTCTTATTAATCTTGTAAATGAATATAGCTAGCGTATGTGATTTACTCCTTGCTCTTTCCTTGGCATGGCTGAACACATACGATAGGTAAAACCCATCACTACGTGAGAAATCTTGACGCTCACGTCCATCATTCAAAATTATACCATCAGTTAAAATTGAAACGACGCTCTGATGACTGGTCCCATGAAACAGTTTGATTTCATCTGGACGCACTTGTTCACGTATACTTCGCTGTATTAATGTCTGCACAGACGTGTCGTCAATGTCAGATTTGATTCTATTGAATCGAATTCGAGTTTTTCGTGTTAATAGTCTAACCGGCCGTAAACTAATGTTGTCGTCGGATTTTGTTCTTGTTTCTCATGAATGTTTGATGTTCTAGCAACTGCAATATTATCGTTACTTTAAAAACTATTACCATGCAAATGCTACTGTTTACGTAATGTTTTATATTCATTTACATACATTTATAAACGTGGAACAAAGCAGTAATTAAATTGATTGAGATATCCACATTCTATTTTACAAAATCAGGTGTATAATTCAAATTAAAATAGTAAGACGTGGACTCTATTTTATATTCATTTTGAACACCAACTACGAAACAAAATAGTATTTTGATTATACTTACACTATGTTTATTATGTAAGTACGTAGGGACAAGGGTACAGTGCCGGTACCAGGTTATTTAGCGCCCTAGGCACAACTTATTAAAAGCGCCTCTCCCCCTCCCCGCAATTTGTTTCGTGGCCCGTATTATCAGAGGCGTTGCGATCGTTACCGGCACCCGGGGACAAACTTTTGATTTGCACCCCCCCTCAAACTTTCGATTTGCACCCCCCTCTCAAACTTTCAATTTTTTTTCCAACCATTTTGACGCCCCTCTACGGACAGCGCCCTAGGCGGCCGTCTAGTTCGCCTTATAGATAGCGCCGGCCCGGCAAGGGTATATGATCGAACATTTTGACATTATTTCTAAGGTGTGTCGATTAGTTGAGTAAAAAAACAAAATCGCTTAACAGCTACATCACTTCAGCATTTTGTG